>NW_017804464.1:2170962-2195942 GCF_001625305.1 Branchiostoma belcheri
AGCTGGAAATATTGTGTGCTATTTAAAGGAACTCAAACATATCTAGCTAACCCAGACATGCAGTATCTACCTAAACTCAACTTAAAATTGTTGGCAGCTTGAATGTGGAAATTAAAGGTGCTATGTAGCAAATCAAGAATGGGTATATCAAGAATATCAAGCTTTGTCTTTTTAATCTATGCAGCTTTAAATGCAGTAGATGAGGGTAAATCTTATGTATATGAAAATATAACAGATACTTAGTACTTGTTTATGTAAGGAATTGAAGATGAAAGTATATGTAGATTTGCTCCTAGATGATATGGCTATATCATTTTTCTTTGTTGCGGAACTCTAAAGAACTGGTGGGCTGTTGTGACTGATCTCATAGCAACTTGTGTATAATAAATTACATGTATTAAAGTAATTCTGTAGAATTCGTAGTTAAGAAAATATGTATACCTTCAAGTGTGTGATTGTGCCAACTGTTCATAAGGACTTGATATTTGCAGTTTGTAATAAAACTTACATGTATCAAACCCTTTTCTGACTTACTCTTGCATTGTTCGAACAAACAAGAACTAATGATTAAATAATTTTGTGTTTCTTCTAGAGTAGCCCCAACAGAGCCTTTATTTACTTCTCAATTCCGCACTTTTAGTTTACCCTCATTGGTAGAAAACAAGACTTTTTTTTCTACACAATGCTGGAAATATAATGCCAGAAGAGCATTTGATTCGAAAGAACTCAGACCTCCATGAGATATTCAGATCTTGTACTATGATACCAAAAACAATACCTCTATTTTTCATGGAGGTAGACACTAATAAAACCGCGTGTAGCTAAGTGACTATCCCTGACGATCCAACCTATATTGCACCTTTCAGTAATGTACACACCTCAAGGCATTTTGAAAGGAAAATTGAAGCTAATGATAGATATAGAAAGACATTTGTTCAACATCTTCATGTTTCACAAAATAAAATTGAAATTTGGACGTGGTAGCCATTCAGAACTTGACAATTTACAAACCATGTACACTTGACCACTTCCATTGGTGAAATGAGAGGGGAATATATGACATTCATAACCTGGCCCCTATGGTTTTGTTTGTGAAATGTCTGAAATATAGTTATTCTTACTTTTAAATGGTCACATTTTTTAAAACAACGTCATAAAATATTTTTAAAAATTCAAACCCCTTTGCGAGCCTATCGCCATTTCACCATTCCCGAAAAGACCCAAATTTGGCAATTTGACGGTCTCCTTAGCCACTTTTCAGATCGCGGCCGATAGCGGTACTGCAGATAAGGCTCTGCAGTACCGCTTTATAAGGGTATAAAGTGACGAATAGACTTAAAGCAACTGAAAAGTTTTGAAACAGGTCCAGACATCTTTACATACATCAAGAATGACGTTTAAGAGACTAGAAGAAATAAAAAGGCTCGATTTTTGGGCGCCGCGCGAGGAGTCCATGTAACAACATACCCGTCCGTCGAAGCGCCACCTACATTCATACATACATCATGTCTTTGTACGTAAGTAGTACATTAAGGATATTTTTGGACATTGTCTGTTTTCCCTCCGCATCTTTGGCCTTCTACACAACTATTCATCCGTTTGTATGGGTGTAAGGGGCTGTCAGAGAAGCCATGTCCTCTCTCGGAAGACATTGGGACCTTTCACCCTAACATCTACTTGGAGATAATAGACTTACTTAGACTTAGGGGCTCCCGCGTCTCGTGACGCATGAGGCAGTCAAAGTAGCCCAGCTTCCTCTGTCAGCAGCCAGCCTCAAGGCTTCCTTCCAGCTCATGAAGGTCCCTCTCTACTATCTGTCGCTAGTTCATCTTTGCACGTCCCCTCCTTCCCCGTCCTTCTGGGCACCACTGTAGGCTAGGCAGAACTGGTTGGCAAATCTGACAGGTGGGAGTCTGACTGCATGTCCTAACCAGCTGAGCCGGCGTTTACATATGATGGAGGACACTGGTTGTTGATTGGCTTGGAGTCTGATGTTCTTATTTGAGATAAAGCCATCCCATCTATATAATGCCCAGGATTTTTCTTAAGCACTTGCTGTCGAAGGCATTAAGTCTCCTTTCTTGACTTAACTTCAGGTGCATACCTTGAAGATTAGGTAGGTTGTCTTTTTAGAAGACGCTGTTGCAAACTAGCTTCTACTCTTTTTTTGCTTTTAGGAAGTAACTTCATTATGCTGTCCAGTTTTGTCGAAGTTGGTGTCACAAAATGGCGTAACTTCCTTTTCAAAAAAAAAAAAAAAACTGGTGGAAATTGATGTGCGACTGCAACCGAAATCCTGGTACATTACTGACCATCGAAATGGACATTATACTGACACAAAGATGTTCAGCCTTCATGATTGTCTGTAATGCTGGTAATAGATCGAAATAATCGCATTTTGCGCACTTTGAAATGCAATACACAGCTGATTCATGCACTTAGAGGCCGTTTCTAATAGCATAATGAAAAGATTGGTCCAACTGGTATCCAGTCATAGGCGGAAATTTCGAACTTCTGACCGAAGCAACCGAACCAGCTTCCTGGCATTAGTCATGCCCCGATATAGCCTCGTAGCAGGCTACTCTTGCTGTGCTTTTTTTCTTGCTTATTCTGTGTAATATTCTGCTTGTATTACAGTTATGATTGCACCCGTATACTGGGTAACAGGTAGACTGGTAGAAACCGATTGTAAACACAATTGTTCGATATTACAATCAGAAAACAGAACATAATATCCCTCACCCCAAGACGCCTGCTTCGGAGGCTATCGCGAAACCTGTTACAGAGGATTCAATATACATTCAAGCTGTTGGTGATCATATGAAGTACTGATCACAGAATACATTTGTCTCCGATCATGACATGAATCATAGTGACATAAAGCAGGAGACTCGTCCATTTCGTCCATTTATAATACGTTTTCCTTTTCATCATATATTATATCGGAATGCAGTAACGTTATAGGCCCTGGTAAAGTAAAACATAGTGCCAAACTCAGTGGGGCACGCGGTTCTTACAGTCTGATATAAACGCCCAATGCCGTTTACACTCTTAATCTAATATAAAAGTCATGTATTGGCTTAAGTTAACGTGATTTCTACGCTAATGATGTAGATATATATATACAGTAAGCGAGAATACTGTTACTCGGCAGGATGCGAGCGCTCCTGGCCAATATTCTACTGCAGTTCGTATGTGCTATTTTACCAGGTAGGTAGAGTTCAATGATATATGTTCTTCAGTGACCATTACATACTATGTACACTTTTTTCAGTGTATGAATTTTCCAGTACATGTATATCCACCGTGGTTGACACTCCATTGCATTTCTGAGAGGATATTTTTCGACATTTCGCCCATTTCCTGGCAGAATATTATCTGTGTATCTATACAGGCGTAATGAAGTTTTATAGAATAATCCCTTTTAGTCAGTGTGGTGTTTTTCCCCGTCAGCTCTATGCCAGGACACGAGGATGTCTCTCCAGGACGCGCTCCTGAGGAACTACAGCAGCCACGGGAGTGGGGCGCTGCCGGTAGCCGACCCCTCCACCGCTATCAACCTGCTCTTCGGCGTGGCGATTCACCAGATCATTGAACTGGTAATGTCGGACTCACTACGGGGGACAGTTCTGTAGTTTGTAGTTGGCACTGGTCGTGCATGACACATATAATAATGATAGCGGGCCGGCGTCGCAAACTGGGGACTCTCAGATTGGGATACTAGTATAGTAGTCGTAAATGTGTTCTGCAAAAATTCAAGTGTCTTGTGACGGAACAAGGCTGCTAGAGATGTTTGTCAGTGACATGTTTTACTACAGCCTACCTGAACATTGATTCTACAGCATTAAAATCCTTCGACTACACACAACGAATTTGACCTACCAGACAGGTGGGCGTGCCAAAGTATCTAAAACATTGTATTATATATTATACCATTTCCACGCAGCGAGGCTGGGACCAAACACTTGTCACACGTCTGTGGCTGCGTATGGTGAGTTGTTGTTTTCTAAGAATCCATGAAACAGAGAACGTGTGAATATATAGAGAAACAGACCTTAGAGAGGCTAGATATTACATGAGGAAAAGCATTGCATTCTTTGTAACATATTTATACAACAGTTACTATATATCCTGTAGTCCAATTTTTCCAAACTGCTATTGATAGATTGTATGGACATTTCAACTTTGTGTGGACTTGAAATTATATTTTTCACAGTATACAGAACTTGTCATAAGAACTTAGCCTCTACCAGGCACCGCGGATAGCTGAAGAAATAGTTGAAATTGGGACCCATACTATCCATTATTTCGGCCAATTTCTACTATATTTCCAGCGATCCGCGGTGCCTGGTAGAGGCTAATAAGAAATACATAATTATTTCAGTCATGGCAGGACGATTTCTTGCAATGGAACCCTGACGACCATGGCGGTATCGAGACCTTGGTCCTGCCGGTCAAGAAGGTGTGGACTCCGGATATATTCCTCTACAACAAGTAAGTCCATTATGTTGTTTTTCGTTTGTATTAAACTAGAAAACCTCTAAGTCCATTTGGTCTGGGTGCTTCTCGCACACGCTACCCCCGGAAAAATACGGATGGCTCCCAGACTAGAGTCAATGGTCCAGGGCCCCAAATTTCTCACATATTACCATCTGGGTGCCAATTGTTCCTGGTGATGTTTGAATTATGAATAGTACAAAGATGTGTGGTACATATTTTGTGATAGCCATTCTGGAGTGATAGCTTCGCAGCTACCAGTCTTCAAACTTATCACATTCGATTCTGTGAACCAGGCAGTTTTGCGCTTCATACCTAGACCCACTTAAAATAAACACTACTTGAAGTAAACACTTTAAACACTTAAAGTAAGGGAACTTCCAATATCTTAACATGTTCTCCGTCTAAATGCATGATCAGTGATGAAGAAATTGATTTGAAGAATTAAAAAAAAATGGTTCTCAAATAAAAACTTAGGCTTCTGTCCCTTGCCTGACAGTGTGGACGGAGAAGCAGGCGGCCTGGTGAAAGTGACAGACGTGGTGTTGAACAGCGACGGGACGGCGACGTGGAACCAGCCGGGCATCTTCCGGTCCGCCTGTCCGATGGACACCAGTCTCTTCCCTTTTGACGAACAGGTACGTCGGAATAAACCCGTCCATTTGAAAAGAATATATCAAATAATACAACAAGCCCAACGTGGCCCATGGTAGCCATATTTATGTTTACCGAAGGAATGCAAATTACATGTTGTTTTTGCTACGTTTCCTCTTCTTCTTCCGTTCCAAACACTAACCTCTGACCTGGCCAATGACCTGATTTGTTGACGTCTCTCACCATGGTAACTGGTGTTGGGTTACATCATGTTGCAATTTTATAGTAGGAGGGATTTATACTCCTGTCTGACCATATATATGAATGCATTTGCGAGACTGATTACAATCGGTGCATGAGTCAATAAAAGGACTACACTTACAAATTGCTATCGTTTTGTAAGCAACATATCAAGAGTTCTAATTCCACAATTATACTTAAAATGCTAAACGGACAATGTCGATTCAAATATTATTAATTGTACTAATATTTTGACGTCAATCAAAAATAGTGTTTTAGATGTTATGTTGTCTTACATTGAAATATATTAGGCAATTATTTAAATCTAAAAGAATCCCGCTGTCTTAATTTATCAGGTCTGTGAGCTGTATTTTGGCTCGTGGGTTCACCCGGTCACCCGACTCAATATAACAGCAACACCAACAGTGGACAGAGAACAGTACCAACAAAACGAACAGTTCATACTAGAAGAGCCAAGCGAGATCTACACTGAGGTATAACACTCTATATACAAAACCCACAGTTCATCAACTGATACTCTAACTGGTAAACGTATAACGTTACTTACCTTAGAAATAGACAAGTGCAGGTGCTCTTCAAAATAGGTATATCATCGCATTTACTGCACACTGAGTCTATCACTAACTTGTGCCATCCCCCTTCACAGTTTGCATGTGTTCTAATGTCAGGTTATTTTGAAAAAAAAGTGTCTTTATCTTAAGATATAGTCACTCCAATAATCATTACCGCGTTGATTGGATCCTGAAGATCGGTCTTGTTTGCAGTCATTTTTTACTTCGTTCCCCTAGACTGAGCAACTAAGGCTTGGTAAAATTGGGACTGCTAAGTTGTAGAAGTTTAACTTCATAAAACAAAATCATGTCCCCATCTTAAGACGACAAACAGATGCACCAAATGATATAGTCGGCTAATTAAGTTACCATTCATTGGTCCTGCAATTGATACTTTGGATAGCCCTTCTTGGACTGGTGTTATCATATTATTTCCACCCCTACATTAGGGAGGGAGGGGAGATATACCCATTATAGCATTTACAGTACTTAGATAATCTTATTGTCTTGATGTTTCTTTGCTTTTGATATCAATTTGATTGCAAATGGACTGATTTAATAAAATGAAGTTATAAATCACCATTTGTGATCGCAGATAAAACAATTCATTATAATTCTGAGGACTCAAGCCGATGAGACCACGTTGAAAAGAGTATTTCCACTGAGGTGGCAACTGTTTGGCCATTGAGGGCCAAAAATCTCATGAAGTAGTTTAAACGAATTTCATTGACAAAAGAGGTGTTTTTTTTTTTTTGCCTTTTAAATCGCACTTCTATGTTATAAATATCATATTCAGTATATAGACATACAAAGTGTAGTTTTGCTCGCTCAACTGTCTCTATCCAGTTAAAAAAAGTAATCTCCAAGAACATTTTTACTAGGTGGTTGCAATACAGTATCAAGTTGGTAAGACAGTATCAAATTGGCTGTATCCAGTACACTACATTTTGCTGGCGTAAAAAAAGATACAAGAAGAAGAAAAAAAAGTTCACCTATAAATCAAAAATGAGCAGAAGCCCAAACCTCTCATATTGTAGAGTATGATAAAGGGGCCCAGGGCCTAAAAGATTGTTCAGACTGTGTAGATGTATTTCCAAACTTCAATACACACCGAAGACTCTTTTTACACAACCAGAAGGTTTATTCAGACAACATTTCATTGACCGCCTGCCACCTCCCTCAGGGCAATTTTGACTGGTTCACATGATTGCACAGCAATATGCTGTTCAATCACTTACATACCTGATGAAACTAATCCTGGATTCAATCCACATCATTGTAGATAGAGAGCTACAAAGGGAACGTTAGTCACTCCAATGTGAAGGTTGTGCTCCACCTGCAGCGTCGCTGTGCCTACTACAAGTTCAACCTGATCCAGCCTTGGGTCATTCTCATGATCCTCAACATCGCAGCATTCTACATACCAGCGGACTGTGGAGGTAACAGGTCTCCCTCTGAGCTAAACACTTGTTTAGAGTCAAAACTTATTAGATCCAACACAAAAAGTTCTCTCACCTAGAGCTTTCGACCAGTCACTCCGGTCTTCCTCAGTAGACTGACCCAGTGAGTCTTGTCACGTGACTTCTTTGAAGTGTGACGTCAACACTGGGTCAAAGGTATCTGGTAGACGATGTCGGCCCCCGTCGTGGTTCAGTGAAGGGTGATGAGCCCTGATGTATATAGCCTCCTACATCGTCTACCAGACCCAGTGTTTAAGTCACACTCCATCCAGGAATAAGTTTTCCGCTGCCTGTGTACATTCGTGTTTTTGAGAATAAACATTCTGAAAGTCTATAAGAAATTCTACTAAGTGTATAAGTAATGGCATTTCTTTAGTCTTTCTTTCAATGACCACAGGTGTAACGTTACCTCCGATGTTACCCTTCCAGAACGGCTGGGATTCACCATCACCATCATGCTGTCACTGGTCCTGTTCCAGGAGGTGGTGGCCCAGCAGTTACCGCAGACCTCCACCACAAGACCGCTCATGTGTAAGCAAGTAATTGTTTTCAAAACAAGGCCACAAAACAATACTCTCCAAGCAGAGGTTGATGGTGGAAGATTGTTTGCACTTTTTTTTGTTGTTGCTACCACCACCAACTTCTGTGGGGAAATGCATACTGGATACCAATTGGAACACCCCCCAGATCTGCTTGGAGATTAAGAAAACAAGGCTCTTTGTTCTTGTGACCCTAGCTTTCCTTTCATATTTATACACAACCTGTAGCTATGTTGATAACTGCCAATGTATTGCCTGCATGCCACCCTGAAGTTGCATTGAATTTAATACCCAGATAATTTATATGTACATGTATGCTGTTACCTTACAGCTCGGTTCTTCGCAATGGCGACTGGACTGGTTGGCTTCACGATCATGGCCACCATCCTGATCACCCGCCTGACGTACTGCACCCTCCCGTCCCGCCTGCTGTGCCACCGCATCCGCCGCGTGCTGATCGATAAGGTAGCCCCTCGCCTGGGCATGGGCATCAGCCAACCACCCAAAAAACTCTCCATGTCTTTCTCAGACCCAAATTTTTGTAACGAAATGCCGAAATTGTCACGTAGTTGCAGCGTACGCGAAGTTAACACGGAGCATCTCATCAAAGACATTGCAGTTTTTTGCCGTGGTTTCACCCAATATCTGAAGGAAAAGAACGACCGAATGGATGAGTTAGACGAGTGTAAAATGGCAGCACTGGTCCTGGATCGTATTTTCATGATCATTGTTGCCACTCTGTCAATCGCTCAATGTTTCTACTTCTTGGCCATGGAGCCTAAATCCTGTTAGACCATTGCATATATTGTAACGCTGAGCAGTCGCAGTCTTTTGCCGTGGTTTCACTCAATATCTGAAGGAAAAGCATGAACGAGTGTAAAATGGCATCTCTGGTCTTGGATCGTATTTTCATGATCATTGTTGCCACTCTGTCGATTGCTCAATGTTTCTACATTTTGTACTTCTTGGCTATGGAGCCTAAATCATGTTAGACCATCACATATATATATATATTTCAACGTACACTGGTTATTATACCATAGATTTCAAACCTTTTGGCAAGTGCTTTGGAAAGAAAGCTTGTAGATCAAGTGCACAATGTGATGTACGAATATCATTAACATGGACAGACAAGAAATGTGCCTCAATGTGTTTGAACCGTCTGCTAAAGCTATAGGGATACGAGTCGTATCTAGAAGATTTTTGTACATATATACTGGTCAACAGACAAAAATGTTACATCTATGAGAAGTATGTAAGGAGCAGGATTTCTAGAATCAAGGACATTATAATGTCCTTGCTAGCATATTTCTAAACTATCTGATGAATCTGGGTCTGATTGACGACAGCAGGCGCAATAAATTTTGAAGAAAGGACCATTTAATTTCCCACTTCATGACAGCACTAGTACTTATAACATCATCAATTAATTCTCACACGCTGTACATGTGTAGTTGATGAAGTCATATGTGAGTAACACAAATTATGATTTTGTCTAATGCATATAGAGACAGTATACCATAATCAAGACGTATTTGGTTATAATAGAATGGTATACCAATACTTATCAATGTCCTTTGCTCAATGTCGCATATAAAATAAACAATGTGTATTAATACGAAGAGTTTGCCTCATAACTACAAGAAGAGTTTGATGTAGTTTGAATGTTTTGACCAGGTTGTCAGTACAGCCTACAATGGTATAAAGTTAGAACCAGGGACATGGTCAGGTTTTCACAGCTTCTCATTCAACTGTGTCTGTGAGTGGATAGTGGTTCCTTGTATACCTAAGTTTGGTGTAGAGTTAGGGCCTTTTTACAGCTGTGCAGTTGCTTTTGGCAAAGTTTAACATAGGGAAACTCACTGCATATTATCAAAGCTATTGCTACCACTACAGTTCTTTTGGACATGTTAAGTGCAGCGTATCATGGATTTCTGTGAATGATGGACTATCAACTTATCCATTACTGTAAAGGCCACTTCAAAAAGGTAATATTCTATAATACAGTGGAAGAAATGTCTGAGAAAACTAAGGTTTGATACAAATTTTGAATTTCAAGATTTTCACACACGTTTTCTTAGCATCCTTGAAAGTATGTAGACTAATAGTTAAATAGTCAGAATTTTACATATCTCAGAATTTGTATCTGTGAAAGGATACCAGTGTTGAGGGGTATAGTACCATGTAGCTGGCAACAACCCTGTTAGATGGGACCTGACCACATCCCTGTATGGAAACTACAGCTTGGAGAGGACTATTTGAATATGACTGTGTCTAACATGGCTCCTAAACACTGTACAATGTTTGATGTCATCAGGACATCCACATGCTCCTCCAAATGGCGCTTGGGGTCCTGAAAATAAAAGAGAACAGCACAAAATTAGACGTTTAGTGGTAGAACAGAACAAAATCTGCACCTGCTACTACTTGATAAAGGCTTGTATTCAATGCTTACATTATGTATTCAATACCATACATTATGCAAAAGTTTGACTGCAAGCAATCATGGAATTTGGACCTCAGCGTACAACAAAACAACTGTACTCACCAGTCTGCCTACATTCTTGATAGCAAGCTGTTCTGGGGTCATCTTGTCTTCTTCCTCCACAGCCTACAAACAGTTCAGTACACAGTTAGACTGGAGGACATTTGCACACAAAGCTTTGGACGAAATGTGTCTAGAAATGTCTGATGACATTTCACAAACTTTTTGCCCAAATTGGGATGTAAGGATATGGAAAGATCTGTCATTAAACTAACATCTAACTAACATCATGTCGGTTAAACTTGACATGATGTTACATCAAACAAAATTGAGATGACAGAGGAAATTTTCAGGGTGGCTAGAACACTGGTATTGAGTGAAAATTAATGACAATGAGGGTGGGTGACTGTTTGATGACCTCTCACCTTGTTGTAGTTCTTGGCCAGTTCCAACATCTCCTGAACCGTCTTCTCGTTCAAACTACAGTGGTCAGAGTAGTCCTGAAGGGTCAGACCTTCCATCCAGGACTTCTTGTGTAGGTTCAGCAACATCTGCACCAAACACAGCCAAAACAAACCTATGAGCAACAGCAGCTGGAATTCAAACTCCCAAAGTCTTTGTTCAGAGGAAGTAACACTAACTACTGGACTACGCACACTACAGATACATACCTTTTGCTCCAGTTCATTTTTGCGGTAGTTGATGGAAATGGAGTAGTAGTGTCTGTTCAATCCATGGATGAGAGCCTAGGAGAGGACAACAAATTCAGATTGAAATACAAACTACTCCATACAATCAAATCAAATCAAATAGATAAAATGTTCTTGGAAGTACATGTATGCTTAAGGCAAGGATGAGCAAAATTTTTGTCCTTCATGGTTAGCAAATGACTGAAAGACAGGCAGTGGCTAGAACCCTGGCCTGTCCCCCTCCTGACCTGTATAGAAGGTTTCTGCAGATGTCCCAGGTTGGAGGTGGTCTGTCGAGGCTCCTGTCCCAACACCATCATGTTGGGGTTGATCAGTCGGAACGCATCAATCACAACCTGAAAATGCAAACAAAACTTGGCAATTGTTTTCTAATCTAAGTTTCAGTGTGCATATCTGGTCTAAGTAAGGTTTCTGTATTGAGGGAAGTGAGTCCTATTCTGGTATGCTTAGCTAGCTGACATTGCACTGTCTGCTGTCGATAAAGCATTACATTTTACATTGTAACTCTTTACAGGATAACTTACTTTACATTTACCATGCATGAAAAATACACGTGTATGATACCTAACTGAGAATTAATTCTCCACACAAAATAAGCTGCCATCAGTGCCCACCTTTCCTTTGACACTCTGGATGGGATCCACTACCACAGCCACGGCTCGCTCCGACAGCGCCTCAAAACTCTGCTGTGTGTTAATGTCGACGCCCGACAACCAGCAGCCAAACCCAGGGTGGGAGTGGTACCACCCGACAACCATCTCAGGCCTGGGGAGGACAACAGACACACTGGGCTATAAACTTCACATAATGGTACTGAAGTTTGACAATGATTTTCAAACACTAAGAGGGGATAGTGCTGTCATGGCATCCACCGTCTTTCTTCAGCTACTGACGAGAGTTTGATACCTAGCTAACAGTACCCGACAGTCTGGCACATCTGACAGCTTCAACACTTTTAGTAAGTCGTGTGTATCTGTAAATAAATCCTGCTTGTTATTATGTGAGGTACTCCACTCACCTTCCTGTCTGCTTTAACATGTCCAACATCTTAGCCTGGAACACTGGATCCACAGCCTCCACACTCACTCCCTGTACACAACAGTTATTGTCAACAAGTTAATCTTTACCACAAGTAGCCATTTGGCTACCAAATTTTCAAATGTGAGTCAGATACAAATTTGCCCTCAAGTCGATGGGGTTTTCTTTGAGTTTGAGAGAAAAATCTGTGAGTGAAAATATGCAAAAAAGCCAATTGCCGAGGAATTTAAAAACGTCTTGCTGTTTTAGATAAAAAGTCATACAATAGAATCATATTGTTGCAATATATTATCATATTGTTTTATTCAAAGATGAAAGCAGTATAGTGTCTAATCTATACATTAAGAAGACAAGCTAACCGTCCCAGACTGTGGCATGGCGAAGACATCGATGACGCGGACTGTGTAGTCATCCACAAACTCTCCCAGCATCAGCCCCATCACCTCCATAGGTACACCTGCACGGCCATGCTTCAACATCTGTGGGCAGGAAACATCAAACAACATTTAAATCCTTATCTATGAAACTGGTCCAAAAAATGGAAAGAAACCTACAGTGGGTGTCACTGGAAGACAGACAATAAAAGACAGACAAACCTTGAGCAGGGCCAGTGATGAGATGTAGACCTGTTCTGCTGTGTCTACTGCTGGGGCATCGCTCGGAGGTGTGCCCTGGAGTGGGGAGGGAAAAAAATCAACTTTCTCACTGGAAATGTTACAATCTTGCATCAGAACATCTGCTTTGAGATGTAAGGGTAGGTGGTGGTACTAACTTTGTTCTTAAACAATCACATATGGTATTGGGCAAGCTATCTGAACAGTTTTCCTTGTAGCATATTGCCTATTGAATACATGCATTTTTCAAACAACTGCATGCAAAGAGATCCATGCAAAGAGAGTTTACTAGATAAATGAAAAAGTGCAGTGCAATGATGAAAGAAGGAAAAATACTGCCTATCCAGGCTAGTTGGTACTCACCCCACCCATGCCAGGAATGGCTCCACCAAGGCGTAGAAGACGGTCCATACTCAGGCAAAATGTTTACCAGAACTAGTAAGAGAAAACATGATAATCTGTTGATAAAGAAACGTCTAAACTGGACAAATTGACAGTTAACAACGGATTTAAAAGGGCTCAACCGGTCAAACAACAACAAATGATTCACGAAATGGTATGGGTGTAAAAACACTTTGCTATTTTTAATAATTTTCCTCAATATGATCTCACTAGAGCAGGAAAATTAGTGCCATCGATAGACAAAAGTCGTAGGTGCAAGTCATCTTCTTCGATCGCCCCCCTCCCACCATCCCAAACTTCAATACCTTAAATTCAAACAATAAAAGCGTACAAACCTTCAAACTGTTGTCACTGACTTGAACCAGCGTTAGACACACCGATCAACGTTAACTCAAACTGACTTTTCCTTTTCTATCAGTTTTTAACGATGATATTTTGAGAATCTTAGTTTCTGATTCTCCGTTTCCCACACTTGCCCCGTTGCACACTGGTACATGTCAAGGGTCGTATGAGGGCCTCCAAATGCAACAAAAGAAATAACCTCACACATGATCTCATATCTGGAACAAAGTTTAGTCCAATTTTATCATTCAGTAAAAAGTTATAAAACAGGAAAATTAGGTTGTTTGTATATTAAGCCTGTTTATGACAGTTTTTGTGTAAGATTGGGGTGATTATTTGCGTTTTCTTGATTTGAGGGTCAAACGAGGTCAGAAAAGGGACGTGCGATTTACACAACATCACATCGAGCAGAAATTTTCATTTCTTTTGTACCTTCTTTACTTTACCGCAAGCTGTTCCAATCGTGTTGAGGTCTAGAGGAGATACCCGTGTTCATCTTTAAGAGAAACACATTTTTGGCCGATCTACAAGTGAATGCGAAACAGACGAACGAGGGCTACAACAAAACAACATGGCCAGTGAAACAGTTAGTAAAGGTAAATATACTACACTGTACTAGTAGTAGTAGTCAGTCACCGGGGCTTCCAGAAAGCTACAGTGTACTACAAAAAGATTTAAATTTGTTTCGTGTTAAGTTTCAATGGTAACAAAACAATTATGCATGATACAGTGTACTTTAGGCAATATGTTTTCCCTGGTGAAATAAATAAACAATATCAACATGATGGAGCAAATGGATCAGTTTATAATATTTTACACCTGTCCAGTAAATTGTTATTGTCAGTGATTTTATGACATTTTTTTATTCCCGTTATTGTAGAGTTGGTAGATCCGCCACTGAGACATGTGGAAACTGATGTCCTCATCCCAAAGATGATGAGAGCAAAGGCCAAGGAGAGATGTCACCAGGAGGTCAAGGGTATGTATGTTCAGGGCAGTACAAATGTATATTATAATCAAGTTATTATATATTATGAATAGTATCTTGCAGGGCTCGAACATTGAAAATATCCTGCACCAGACAAATTTTACCTGCATTACTCAGACTTTGAGAATTAAGGATCTTACTAAAACTGTTCAGATATAACACATAACCATTGCCATTAGTATTTCTTATACTACATACATGTAGGTGGTGACAGTCAATGCAGCAAATAAAAATCCACTGTACAGTGTGCTTAAAGATATTTTTTACTGCAACATACTTTTGGTATGCACTCCTGCACACCTCAAATGTACATACCTAGGGTGTGTTGCAGTAGAAATATCTTTAAGCACACTATTTCTCAAGGGGTGATATTATGGACCCTGATGATATTATGGACACAGATGTTATACATGCCAACTACAGGTTGAGATGTATGATCTGATATTTGTGTACAGAGTTTACAGATTGCTGTAAGGACAGTGGCCTGGGTATGGTGGTGAAGTGTAGACAACAGAACACCCAACTCAGGGCCTGCCTCACCAAATAGTAAGTCTTCTATGTAATTTTACCATGGCTTTTACTATATGTGATTCATTATTATGGACTTGCATTCTCCTTAGTGTGTTAAATTGCAAGCGATGTAAAATTGTATCTTCCAGCTCTATGAGACATTTTTGTTTGAATTGTAGGGGGTATTATGAGTCCCTATTGCATACATATGAACTAGTTTTCATGTCCAGTTCTTGAGATTAATTTACAGCTACACTCTGTATGTACCAGTACTCAAGTTAAGGTTGAAGTTCTAGGTGTTGAACTAACATATTAGTGTCATATTGATGGTTTGGATGACATGTTTTCACCCAATTTGTCCCCACAGTTACAAGGACCCAGAGTTCTATGAGATGTGTAAGCAGGAGTACCTTCAGCAGAAGAGGGAATTCGTGGAAACAGGAGTCCGCAAGTCCAGCAAAACATCATCCAAACTGCCTACAACTATGTAGTACAGGATAGGGGTACTTAACTATGTAACAAGCAGGATGAAAGAATTAAGTATGAAGAGAAGTCTTGTGTAAATGCTTCTGAGAGGGATTTTTGTCATGTACATCATGAAAAACTGCAACATTTAACGCTTGTGGTTTTCATTTTGTAGAAATTTAGAATTGGCAAGTTCTTGTTGGTTATTACTGGTAATCGAAACAAAGAGTATGTTTGCCTTGAAGTTGTCATAAGAAAAATTTTCTGAAAGACAACCACCCGAGTTAATTATTAAGCACTGTCTGATGATGTGAACATGCCAATAGCCTTGAAAATGAATTTAGAATATTGTTGTTTGTTAATACCTAGCTCTTTTCATGATTCAAATGTTAGTTACTTTGAAGTCAATCTGTGATCCAATAGATGTTTATCCAAAATGAAGTACTTGCACTACCTTGTGCATTAAAGATATGATCAGCCTACCTTCATGTACTCATGTACTTGCATATGCAGGTTGTATTTAAACCCTGAAGTATATCTTTCACCCATATTATACATTGTATAGTGCATTTAGTGAGTTGTAGAATTAGGCCAAAATTGTAGTAATGACAGAATAAAACTACTGACAGTAGACAAGGACCACACAGTAAACGAAATACTCTAAAATGGTTTATTTCTTACTTTTAACATCCTATTTAATGTACATTGTACATAAACATACTATTCATACTCTATTTTACAACTTTACCGTTACAAAATACCTTATCACAATAATCAACTTCTTATTATATATTAATCTTACTTCTAAAACTTTGGTGGCCCCAGGTTTCATACAAATGTGGACAACTTGACAAAAATACTCAAGCATCTGGGAAGAGAATAGAAAGAGGGAGGGAAAGAGGTGAGAAAAAGAATTTTTTGGAAGGAGAACAAAATTTATACAAAACTTGCAGACCAGCTGAGTTTATACGGTTGCAACAAGCTGCAACAACCAACATACAAAAATAGAGGCGATCCTCCGCAGCTTTCTGCCGGAATCCCCTTTAGTTAATCTTGATCACAAGTACGGCAGAGGAGCTTTAATATGTCCAACATTCAACAACTGCATCGTGTTTCTATCAAGTCGAACATCATTTTCCTCAGACAAGCGACAGACCTTATTGCTTGTTGAACATGCTAGCAAAGCCCACTGCGATCATGCTCAAGACTGGCCAATCACACAAAACTTGGTCCCATAGTCAGTCACAAAGCAACCCATGCATACATACATACACACGCATGCACACACACTCGTACACACACACACACACATGGAAGACTGAAGTGGATTTGGTGGGTCAGGATTGCTATGTCCCAGTCACATGAAGCTGCTGCAGGGACTGCTACCAAAACCATCAATTTCGTATCGCACTTCAGGAACTCCAAAACACATCCCGCCCGTTCACATAGGTTCTCATGGTCTGCATTATCCACTGGTTTATCGTGCATTGTGTCAGTTCCTCAGATTTTACATTTCCAGTTTTCATCTCTGCAGTGGGTAGGACAGTCCATAAGACATCATTTCCCTTCATGCTAGGTTTAAGGACAGGCTATGACTTCAGGTGAGTCTTCCGTCCGTACAGACTGTATTCATGCGTCACAAATAACATGCACAGGATACAAAACAATTTGTCCATGTCAGAGCTAAAAGTTACTGAGCTCTACGTACCAGACTTGTGGATTAGTGTTAGTCATGGATTAGTACTGATCCTGCTATAATGAAAAGTTCCCATGGTCCAAAGATGCTATATGAGAAATGTTCCCTTTCGATTTTGTATGAAATAATGAACAAATCCTTGCACAAGAACTAATGTGGAGTGGGTACAAGCTAGGAAGCAGCTCCTGTGAGCCTCAGTTTTCATTCATTCTGAGAGGAATGTTAGAACTGGCTGGCTGTCAAATGAAAACATTTTCCAGCTGACTTAATGTGGGGAAACTGGAGAGGTTAACACTGCTAAAATGTCAGACAATTATACTACTCCAGTGGTCAGTTCTGATACTAATTTTTTTTTTCACATGCAGCTTTAGTACCCTGAACTACAAACTATACATTTTTGGGCATCTGGGACAGGCCATAGGCCCTGCAGCAGATCCATTCTGACAACAGCTACAGTAACACACTACTGACTTCAAGCCTAACATCCTAAGACAGCGAACATGCCAGCTTGGAAAATTTCAAGGTGGGACCAACGAGGTAGCAAGCAGAGGCAGGCTCCTGGAAACATTAAGTACACGTCTAACCGTACATACCATTGCACATTAACACGTTGGTTTGAAGTACACTGCCATGCATGAAGAATGTGTCAGAAAAAAAATCATAAATCAACTTCTCATTGCATCTGGGAATGACAGAAATTAGTGGCAAGACAAACTCTTCAACAAGTTCATATCCTTTGCACTGGATGTCATCACTATGCACTTTTGCCCAAGACTTGCCTGTTAGGGAGTGGTCAGTGAAAAGCATATGTTAGTTGTTGCTGATCCACAATCCTTATCCTTGTTAGTGATTAAACATATGCGAAAAAAACATCTCGAAAACAGACATACAGTTAGTAAAAGAGGCCTACTAAAAGCACTGTTGCCTCAGTGGACAGTTTTGTTCCTTTTTTTTCCTTAAACGCAAATGGAGAATTACTATGGATACCATATGTGATAGTGAGACGACATTGCCGGTAGCACCAATGTTTTTTTTCTTACATGTTCAGTGGTTAAACACCTAAACTTCTGTATGCAGCATTTTACATTGCACACAGTACACAACCATGGAGTAGGTACACTCCATGGAGACAAACACACCGGTATAGCCAGGATTTCAACAGGAAGGGCCACGGAATAGAAAAGGTGGGATCACTGTGACCAAGAACACATACTACAGTACAGGACTGTCAGAGGGACAGTAGGAAGGGTGACATGCCCTGGCTACACCAGCGATATGCAACAAAACAAAGAGACAAGTGTGTAGCGTGCACGAAGGCAGGCAGACAACGTCTTTGAGACACGAAAGAGGAGGAAAAAACACAAGAAAGTTGAAGTGTACAACTAAAAAAAAACATATGGGAGATGCTTTCCGATGAGGCTTGGAAATGAGTGAGTGAATGAATGAATGAATGAATGGATGGATGCCAAAGCACTATGATTAAGGACCACCATTACAAGGAGTCCCCCCAGGTCTTAACTCCCAACCCTGATGTACCCAACTTAACAGACTTAAGTGTAGCTTACCTTACCATCTCAGCATTACACTGACTTACCCTATCCTGGCCATAATGGCTCAACCTCCCCTAGTTCTTATCTTACCTCCCAAAACTATGTCTTAGCTTAACGTACCAATGGACTTACAGGTTGTCCATACTTAAGCTATCCACTTACAAGTCACTGGTTTTACTGTGCATGCTGTTGTAGTAGTATTAGCTATACCAACACACAAAGTTATGGGCCAAGTTATGCCTTGGCTGGTACTGTAATACTTTCCACTGTACTGGGGGTATCAATGTACATACACATCCATGCACAGAGGTACCTTATTCTAATACACAATATTAAGACTATCCTGCATATCCAGTTAAAAGTACTTCAGCATAAAGTTGTGCAATACCATATACTCATTTATCGTAAGCCTATGGACACCACTTGCTTAGAGTAGAGAATTGATACCGCTATCCAGGTAAGCTGGAATTCTTTGATTAGAACTGAAAGTCTTCTTCTGGTCCAAAAAAATCTTACACAAATGAAAAGTATTTGTATTTATCCTACCATTATTCTACCGAGCATTAACGGAAAAGCCAGTAAAAATAAGAGCCTGGTTATCTAATAAGCCTGAGGACTAATTCAGATTCCAACCTGCTCTTTTTTTTCTCCTTGCTTTTCGTACTATCATAATAGATTACCTACACTTAAAAATGCCATTATGGCACCTGTGTTCAGATGAAAGCCCTTACTGTACTGCCTATCAGCCAAAGAGAAATATCTTACTGTTCATTTATTAAGTTAAACTTACTTAAAGAATGGACTTACAATACTTCACATTACTTATAGCTTAGACTTGTATGTTTGCTAATTAAAAAATACTTTTCATTTGGGAACATGCACGCGTTATTCTGGACCAGAAGAAGACTCTCACATTATGCTAATTTTAAGATTAGAAAGATACGAAGGTGCAGTTTAATACACATGAAGTGTCAAAAATCTGCAACCTCCAATATAGATGTCTGCCATACAAATAAGATTCAACCTCAATGGATATCTCTCTCAGCCATCCAGCCTACAAAACAGTTCATATCAAAACTTGGGTACCTCTTTTTCATTCTGTGTGACTCAAAAAGTGTCAATAGAAGAATAGTACAAGAGAAACAGGTGTACTTTTGAAAGATCAGTTGCAGTTTTGGATGGAAAAGTTTAGGCCTAGGAGCATGGTTGTTCCATAGCCACACTGAAATCAGAAAGGTTTAAGTGCCATACAACTTTGGTGTAGTAGATAGAATAAAAAGGATATGAAAATTAAGTACTGCTGGTGGGTAAGCTTTTTCATAGTCGATGGTATAATTGGTAGATGTACAGTATAAAACATGGAAGTGGTGAAGTAGAGTCTGGCCCAAACTTTGCCATGCTTATTTCGAACTGTCAAAAAGTACACATGTTCCCCAGCTTTATAAGAGCCACTGCTCTTTTTGTTACATGGCAACTTCTGCGCATGGACCTAAGTCCTCCTTTTCTCCTGTGTTCTCAATACCAATCTTGCTACACATTCCTACATGGTAAGTGTTTTATCCCGCATACACACACACACCATCCTGTCAATCCCCCATTGGTGAGCAGGATCTGACTTGTATGGCATGTTTAAGTTGAACAGATGTAGTCCCATGGCTCAGGGTTAGCCACATCGTAAGCCTGCTCCTTTCTCACACTTAAGACTGCTGTCTTCCTTCTGTACCTGAAACAACAGTGAAGAAAAAAAAAATCTTTCAGCACAGAGGTGATCAAAATAGTTTACCGTATGAGAAATATAGAATACAGATACAGGCTTATTAGCCACCTTTGGGATTGTGTACTCGCTGCAAAAGCGTCAGCTACATTGGCTACATACATGTATAACAGCGAGAAGCAGAACTCCAGTCAGAAACTCTGAGGAAGGTGTCTGACAGGCATCGAAACATACCGGTAAGCAGGTGAGAGTCTAAACCTTTGTGTAAAAAAGAAACCCCCAAATCCTATGTTTTTTACCAACCAGATGAAATTATTTTCTGACCTTGTTGAGCTGCTGGTGACTCCTATACTCCATACTGGGTGGACAGCCTCTCCTTCAGGGGCAGGGGAAACTGGTCTGAGAAGCGCCGCCAGTTCTCTTCACCAACCTGGTTCTTGAACCCGTGCAAGATCTGTACAACAGTATGTATGGTTTACAGTTAAAGAACCATGGTCTCATGCTAAATGCCTATGAACAATAGTCACTTTATCTCACTGATTCTAGCAATCCACATCTACCAGATTACCAGATAAATTAGAAGAAAATTGAATACTTTCTGCTGACCAACATGTGGATATTAGGCCAGACTACAAATTGTAAATAGAGCCAGTCGAACTGTATGAAAGTTCCTAATTTTTACCTACCCGGAAGAACATTTCTTTCAGGTCTTCTTTAGGATTTACCCAGGAGGCGACTGCATCACAGAAGAATATGAAATCCTGCAACAAAATAAAAGGTATTAATATTAGCTGACAGTTTTCTTTTCAGTTTTACTGTAGTAAGTTGAATCAATGCTATCCCATAGCATACCGATACCTATGAGGCAAAAATGTGATCGTGTGTAGCTGATGGAAAACGGTTGCTTGTTTTGTACTGTAGGCTGGTTCTAGCTATTTATTGGTGGTACAGAAAAAAACTTGTTTTAGGGCTATTTCAAACGCTTCAAATGTACATGTCACAAAGATGATGAAAATGTGCTTATAAATGCCAGTAAATGTCAATATCAAACAGATTTCATCATCCAAAATATGAAAAACACAATGTAGAAACAGCGAGCACTACAAGATGACGTGATTAATGGCTTTCTTCCTCAGAAAGACTGAACCAACCATATCCATTACAACCTGACCTACATGTAAGGGCCATGTGGAAACAAAGACACACACACACACACCTACCAAAAACAATACCTCCATTTTTCATAGAGGTAATACTGGTAAGCAAATTAGAATCTAAGGTAAAACACTGACCTGCACCACCCCACCAGGGTTGACATGGATCATACTACAGATTCCACGGAATGCTGAATCCTTCTCCTCGTTGTCACGAATGTTCCGTAGTGACGTGCACCTACGAGGTCAACCAATTAAACAGGGCTAACATTCCCACATATCACAACCATACGCCACAAAAGTTAGAACGTTTCAAAGTTACAACTGCGATAAATAAAGCAAATAACAGTTACGTAGTTAACAAGAGCGCAATGTTGGCACTGCCTCTATGCCTTCTTGCCTCTCATAATAGAAAGAATATCAACAGTTTTGTGATGTGTAGAGCTATCTTTAAAACTCACTGATACAAGAAAATTTAAGGAAAAATTTCACAGTGGAAATCAGAAATGGTATTTTTTATTGATCTACCACAGTTGCGGAAAAAAGTCCCTTCTTATACGTAAAACAAAAAGCAATAAAAATAATACTTATTTGTGTGTTGGCAGTTTTTTTTAAAAGGGTGGTTCACTTTGCTTTGTTGAACAAAAATGTTGCAAAGTAACATTTAACAACTAAAGAAACAAAACAAAACAAAAAACAGAGACATACACTTGTCTTACATTTTGCCTTCCATAACTTCCTTTGAATTACATATTTGTACTAGAGGCTACTGTGGTATCACATCTGTTCCTTTGAGAGTATAGAATGACACAGCCAACATTAGGCAGGCTACCAGAACATTGTCATTCCGCTGTTAAAAGCACAGAGGCAGTATAAGATGAAAAGACCATTGAAATTTATGTCAAAGTGGAGTCATGCACCACCATGTCTCTGTGAAGTCCACACTTCACACAGGTCTCACATGCAATATAGGAAATAGGATCTCAGCTTTGACAGAGGCAAGCAACATGCAAAACATGTTAGTAAAGAGAACTAGTTACACAACTGCAGATAGATGAAAATAGTGTCGACTTGTATAAAGATCAAAGTACATCAGGGTTCGCACACCAGTGGGGAAGGGATAGTTTTAAAATATTTTTTAAGTCTTCCTTCGCAGGAAGTTTTTAAAATTCCTTTTGAACCTAAACTTCAAGACCAACAAAAGCATTCTTTCGGAAATGTCTTTTCAGATACTACATAGAAACCAAACAATATCTGATCCAAACAATACAACACACAGATGCAGTTACATGAATGGGGATTTGAACGATACATTGGTGTTATTGTGCTATGGTTTTCAGAACCACAATTTTTTTATATGCAAATAAGGACAATTTGGAGTCACGAGTATGCAAATTAGGTAACAACATGATTTCTACAACAGGCACTGATGGGACAGTGCGACATTTAAAGCCCTACATACAAAGAACACTTGATGGTAAGAGTATGGGACAAGGTGCAACGCCTTTTTGGAGAATTAGTTGACATTTTGATTCACAAAAGGAAATGCATTAATGAGTCTTTCTCTAGAATCACACAAGGCCCACGAACCCTGACAGTGTGTGTGAGTGTGAAATGATTGAGAAATGATAAGGAAACATATACACACCACGGTCTTATAAACTGCTGTAACATAGGGGCCACTTCTTGCGGACATACGTAACCAAGACGGCCAATTGTTATGGCTAGTATGGTAACACATCAAACCACGGCCACAATGTGCAAATCATGGGAGAAATCAAGAGAGAAAAATCAACATAAATAAGGAACTCAAACATCATCATAAATGCCTTAATTCACAGTATAACTACTACAGTCTTACTGTTCAATAGGTATACGTTCATATGTTCAGTGTTAGAGATCTGAACACAGACAGCATAGGGTAGGAAAATTACCTCACTGTCATAAGAGATAACTACAATATTTGTTTTTGAATACACTTGTACATGGTGCAAGCAGGGTTTCATAGCAGCAGAGATATGGGGCTCGATAAAGACACTATTTGTACTTCCTAACCATCTACATCACAGCTTGACATCTGAGTTACTGTTCTGCATTTACTTGCTGCATTCGGTCTAAATGTGGGAAAGTTGATGAACATTGACATAGTTTTCATTGTCATTTCATCATAAGCTCTCCTTACCCCACTAGCAAAATACTATGAACCTCTCTTGAAGTGATTTAAATAATTATGTTTTAAGTATGTTTTCTATTCTTATAGCAATTTTGTTTCTGCAAAAACTGGGGTTAAAATCCCTCTAAAGCTTTTGGTGCTACCAGAACTGTCTATGCTACTTGCACCATGTACATGTACAAGTAAAGACACACAGAGATGGAACTGTGTATTCTACATGTATTCTAGAGACACCTACGATAAACTACAATACATAACTACAGTTGAGATCAAGGCCAAAACACAGTGCACACATACATGTAGACTAGGAACAAGGCATTGTTTACGTTATGCATTGTGCAACAATGGATTCATCCTATTATTAACTTGCCAGAGGTTTCTACGCACTTTGTAATACATGTAGCTGTTTTAGAACTGACATGTTTTGCTTTAACAGAAACTTATACTAAAACTATCATTATCAAGAGTGCATATAAAGCAGTACATGTTTTACATAATACAAAGATGATACAGAATATGTATACGGTGCAGATATTATAATCCAGTGGTAATAATAACAAGAACACAATTCTATCATGTCTATATAAGCATTGATAGAAACACAATAATTTGAAGGAACTAAATATCTGATTGAAAAGACCATTGCATAAAATACATTGTCAAAGTACAGGCTTAAAAAAACACCACACAACTTCACTGTTTCATCGCAGTTTTGAAACACTACTCTTCAGTTTTAGGCCGATAAATGACAAAAAGAGAAGCATACCACCTTACCTGTGTTTTCTAGCAAGGTCTTGGGGGTTCCTGGACGGTTGATTATATCAACTAATTGGTTCAATACTAATGCAACATATGGTTGCATATCCGCACCTACACAGAGAGAACAATATTAGGACCGGAGGAGGGAAATATTTAAAGCACATGTGAACTACAAATTCAAAGAAGCATCGAACCTGTTTTATACAATTTTTCACCTCAAATGACCTACTAGAATCATCGTAGAACAACATGATACATGATATTCATCTGGAGTCACAAAATAATCATACAGAAGAACACAACACCAGTGCAGAGTTGAATACCTGTAGACATGTCTCCTTTTACCTCAGAAATGAAAGTACATGTCATTGGATAACACCATAAACAATGATACAAATCCTATAGTGCAGTTTTGACCTTGTTGTTAACCTTGCATCACTAGGTAAATTGTCCTATGGTTTACTTTCCTTTTTCTAAA
>NW_017804464.1:2195962-2205974 GCF_001625305.1 Branchiostoma belcheri
ATTTGTATGTGGTTGTCATTATGCATTTATTTGCCGGTAAATGTGTAACATTATAACAAGACAGGTAACAGCATCTTATAGAAGTCACAAGAGGATACATCTCCTTTATTTGTAGTTCTGCACCAAGCAGTGCAGCACTTGTATACACTACTACTAGAACAGTCTTCACTATAGTAGGGTTCTCCCCAGGATTTGAGAGACATGGCCCCCCCCTCCAGAGGGGGGAAGCTGAAGCATTTTTCTTTATCTAAATACAAATGGAAGCCATTTCCTGCAACTTCAGGTTTTGAACTGCCAGAAAAAAATGTTAACATACAGGAAAAAATTGGGCATAGGTTCCACGCTCTGACCCCTAACCGGGGGCCAACGGTGCCTTCAAGTTCGACAATTGAAACAGAATATGACATTAAGTCATACACTTTCCACTTGGCACTTGAGGCAAGCAATTATGGGAAAATGTAGAGAAGCTGGGACAAAACCTTATCCTAATGCTAATCCTTATGTTATCACCAACTTGTAAACAAGTCCCTTATAATTATCAAAGTACCATCAAAAGTACCATCAAAACAAAATTTCACTTCTCTAACATTAAATAATCGGTCTCATGTTTAGGACTAACAAAGTTACACATTCAAGAAAATACTTTTGAATTTAAAAAAAAAAAGAAGAAAAAAAAGAAATCTGAAGAAAAAAATATTAATCTGCACAACATTTTATTGGTTTCTATCCCTTTGCTTGTCTACAAGTCGATAATGTGATTGTATCAATTTTCAAACGCCCTAAAATTAGCTAAATCGGCGAATTAAGGTGATTGCGCAATGGACGTGCCCTATGACCTTCGACCTTTTGGGGGTCATGCAGGCGTCAACAGTGCCTCCCCATGCCTTGCCCGTCCGTTTTCGTCGGCAAATTTCTGCTTTTTTAGAGGTTTTGAAGACCTTAAAACTCATACCATGGGAGAAATAAACCACATACGTTATTTTTATGGTAAATATCGCTAAAATGGAACATGCATTTTTTTGTCGCGTTGCCGATTTTTGGCAGAAGCCTTGCGGTGCGGCCGCCATGTGCTACGCCGATAGGTACAGGCCGTCCCCCGTCCGGGTTTGTGGGCAAAATTCAGTCTTTTTTTAACGTTTCGGGACTTAAAAACCGACAGCAGGGGAAAAATAAATCGTATACGTTATTTTCATGGGAAATACCGCTATCATGAACCAGACATTTTCTGTCGCGTCAACGAATTTTGCGGCCGCCACATGCTTCATAATGTCGCGGTACGGTAGGGAATTTTCTACGGTTTATAAGTTCGTAAACGTATCGGCTTTTATTTTTAAACTTATTATCAGGGTCGAGGGCTTTGGTTTACAAAGAAATCAGACAATTAGCTTTCTTTACACGACTTCAAAACGCTAGCGGGGCGCCCGATGTTCCACCAATGACAGCGATTCTCTCAGTAGCGTCGTGCGAAATACTCATTGTTTACTCGATTATCGCCCCATTCACAAGTTTTCAGAGACAATGCCGGCGGGAAAATAGACGCCACTAAGCCCCGAAATCAGGAAATTTTAGCGAAATTTTGTAGAAAAATCGGGATGCAACACCCTAGATTTGAAAATGAGTATGAGGGCGCTGAGCTAGGAGTATCAGGGCGCAGCGCCCTTGTTCCATCGTCTGGGGAGAACCCTGTAACAAGAACACAATTCTATCATGTCTATGTAAGCATTGATAGAAACACAATAATTTGAAGGAACTAAATATCTGATTGAAAAGACCATTGCATAAAATACATTGTCAAAGTACAGGCTTAAAAAACACCACACAACTTCACTGTTTCATTGCAGTTTTGAAACACTAACTCTTCAGTTTTAGTCCGATAAATGACAAAGAGAGAAGCGTACCACCTTACCTGTGTTTTCTAGCAAGGTCTTGGGGGTTCCTGGACGGTTGATTATATCAACTAATTGGTTCAATACTAATGCAACATATGGTTGCATATCCGCACCTACACAGAGAGAACAATATTAGGACCAGAGGAGGGAAATATTTAAAGCACATGTGAACTACAAATTCAAAGAAGCATCGAACCTGTTTTATACAATTTTTCACCTCAAATGACCTACTGGAATCATCGTAGAACAACATGATACATGATATTCATCTGGAGTCACAAAATAATCATACAGAAGAACACCACACCACTGCAGAGTTGAATACCTACTCTGAATGTCTGCTTTTACCTCAGAAATGAAAGTACATGTCATTGGATAATACCATAAACAATGACACAAATCCTATAGTACAGTTTTGTTCTTGTTCATAACATCATAATTTGGCATCACTAGACCATTGAATTGACCCAAGGTTACTTTCTTTTTTTCTAAATTGCCCATCAGAAGTTTGTCTTGATGAACTAAGTGTGTAAGTAGGTTTGTTATTTACTACAATAACTTGCTGTATACATCTACGAGGAGAGGAATTTTTGATTCTGAGGTAACAGTGGGGGGTCGTGTGGCATAAATCGTATCGTGCTCAGCTCAGGATCAAGAGGTCGCGGGTTCGAATCCTACCATGTCACCGATCTTGTGCCCTTGGGAAAGGCACCTAGCTTCAGTTAGGGACGTTCTTTGGATAGGACAGTAAATGAAGGTCCCATGTTTGGGGAGAGCCACATTGCATGCATGTGAAAGAACCCACTGCACTTATGGAAAAGAGTAGGGGTCCTCCCCAGTGTGAGTTGTTCAAACCTTGCAGTCCGGTCTTATGCAGCTTGTACTTACATGTACAAAACCGGCGTGTTACGTCTAAAGCAGTTTACCGGTTGTGCAAAACAAACAAACAAAGATGAGAGAAGTGTACTCACCCATCTGTATGGAGATCTCTCCGATAGCCCAGGTGGCATTATTGCACACAGATATGAACTCAGGGTTAAGGTTTGCTCCCAGGATGGGCATGAAATCGGCTGCAAAAGGAAGCAAGACGAACTCTGGATTCAGGTTTGCTCCAAGGATGGGCATGTAATCAGCTGCAACAAGACACAAACAAGCTCAGACCAAACCACAGGTAGGCCAGCTGAGGCGAGTTGACTTGACACGGGCGGCGGGCGCACGCCGCATCGGGCGACTGTCCATCAACTCATCTCAGCCGTCCTACCCTGAAAAGATGTCACCACAGATGCACAGAACGAGGACTACGGCAGGCATGCTGCTTCGGTCAAGCCAACCGGTTGCTAGGCCGGTCATGTGCACATGCACGGTCCGCACCTGGCAGGCAGCTGGTGCAGCCGCGGCACGGACCACCACAGCACATGCAACAAGCAGCTCTGGGCAGAGAGGTCAGGTGGAGGGATAGATAGCGGTCACTCAGGTACAGGGATGTCTGCAACTGTTTGTCCACCAGCAACTTATGTACTATGGAAATTTCCAAACAGATTTTTACCACGTGTTTCCACGTATGTAGTATGGGAATTTCCAGATAGATTTTCAACCACGTGTTTCAACCAAATACAAAAAAAAACAGCAAATAATTGGAGTTGAAATTGACTGGATGGACAAGTGTAGGAAAGGACATCCCTGCATTTGTACCTTCTGAGTTTCTTACCAATACAGGGCTTGACATGCTGGAAGCAGGCTTTTGTTAGGTCCCCGAGTAGGGCAAAGGAACTCTGTCGAACTTCTGGCATTTTGTCCTACAAGAAGACAAGAGGAAAAAGCACACGTATGTCAAGGGAACATCATCTTCCTGCATTAGGAAAATGACATCGGGAAACCTGTGGACAGTTAGGCTATTTCCAGTTCATAGTACAATGCTGCACAATTCACCAAAAGAAAACACCCCTAAATCTTCCTACCTTACCGAATATTTACATACATCTAGCAGTTTGCTTTGGGCTATTTTAAAACACTTCAAGTATGAAATGATAAAAATGTACTAAGAAATGGCAGTTAATGTTAACATCTGACAGAATATGTTTGTTTTGCTGCCCTAAGAATTGCTTTGGATGCCTTTAACCAGTAACCTCCAAGCTTGCACCTACCTGCATACACTGGAACAGTAGAGTCAGGATGTTGCTACTGCTGACCAGAGGTTCTATCTGTTCGTTCAGCCCCTCTGCCAGCCCACTCAGCAGGTCCAGGGCCACGATCATGAAGTCCTTGTCAGGCGGTTCAAACTGGTCTGGCTGGGCCAAGGCAGCCTGGGGACAAGAATGACACATCTGTACCAGGACTGACAACGCTTTCTGTTCATCCAGATTGGAGTTTACTACTCGATTTCTTCATGAGAAAATTGTCGACTTATAGTGCAAACTAAAAACTTTGCAAGACAAGGCCATAAATATATGGCTGGAGCAGGCAACATATATTGTGATCTTTTTAAAAGCGGGAACCAAAACTACTAATACCGCAAGTATTAGTCAGAACTTATACAAATTAGAAATATTTTATCCAACATGAATGTACCGTAAGTCGTGTATATTTTTAACAGTCAGTGTACAAAATCATAGCCCTTGTAGTAAGTAATTTTGCCTCTACATGTACCTCACTTATTTTACTCTCCCCTTACAATGAGGAACACCCCGAAACATACATTTTCAAATCAAGTCAAATCTAAGTCTTACATATTTTGTTCTAAGGCATGAAGTTTAACACAATTTTCTACCAGTTAACTGATCTTTCTCTTCCTACCTCAAAAATATGTTTTGCGTTAAAGCTATGTTGTTGCTGTTTTCTCTGATCTTAGGAAGTAACAGTATGTTGTTCATTTACCATCTTTGAATCTGGGCTGGGTTGAATACCCACCATACTTTGCTGGAGGTTTTGCTGTACCAGGTTGACACAGCGCTGGTAGACTGGCTCTGAGTATGGCAGGAAACCAGACTGTAGGGCTGTGGCTACCGACGACAGACACTGGACAAGGGAGAGTAAGGAGGTTTAGGTCAGCAAAGAAGTGGAAAACTTCACTTTTCATGCAGCTACAAGTAGAAGAGTAGGATTGATATTTAAGCAAGAAATGCATTAAATGAAAAAAGCTACTTGGTTTTTATTCATATGGTAATGTATCAGACACCTAACGTTGGAATGAAAAAACACTGAACCAGGGTATGAAAAACACTGAACCACAGTATAAAAAAAAACACTCATCCACAGTACGAAAAAACACTGAACCACCGTACCAAAAAAAACACTGAACTACAGGACCAAAAAAACACTGAACCACGGTATGAAAAAACGTGAAACCTTGCAGCTCCAGGCAAAAATAGGGTGACTGATCCCAACATGTATTGTATTTGCAATGTCCAACAACATACATGTATTATAATATAATGTGACAAAGACTTTGTGAAAGATGACATCTAGTGAACCATACAGGTACTGCAGTATGTTATTTGCCTTGGGAAACAGACCACCATTATATCATAGTAACAAAGTTAGTAACAGCTCACCTCCAGCAAAGGGAAAAGGTCTTTGTCTTCATCTCTTAAAGAGTTCCATTTGGCAATTAGTGGTGGCATGAGCATATTGATGTATTCCTGTAAGAAAAGACAGATAATGTCAGAGAAAATAGATAATTGTAGAAGCAAAAGACAAAAACAATTGATGCAGTATAACAATAAACAAGACAAGAAACAGGACAACAAATAATGCATGAGAACGCAATCTTTTTGGAGCATTTATTGTATAGAAGGTTAAGTGTACACTAGTCACTGAGTCCAGGACCTACCGCTTTGTTTAGGTGGTTTCCAACAGAGTCTGCCAAGGTTCCGATGGCATCGTACAGAATGAGCAGGTTTTTGTGCTGAAAAACACAGACCAAAGTTACCTTAAAAATCAAGGCAAGTTGTCGACAACTGACATTGAAAAATACATTTAATTGTGACAAAAGCAATGGTTTTTAACATGAAATAAAATTCCAAGAGTAAGAAAATACAGGACACTGCAATTATCAAAACGTACCATTATACATTAAATGTGTTAAGTATAGATTGAATAGACTACATATCCTCAACACAGGGCACGGACCTACCTGATACTTATTGAAGGCATACACCAGTGTCTCCAATATGTACCCCAGGTACGGAACCAGTTCTGTACACGCCTCTTCCTCCAACGTAGCAAATGCACTACAGGGGCAGAACAAATTTAAAATGGGTCCAGATCATGTTTAAAATATGCCAGGGAAAATGTTTTCATGATATAAAGGCATGATCACGAGTACTGTGCCTTGCAAATGACATGCTTTAGACCAAGTGTACATGCAAATACAGCTTTGCTATGGCTTGTATTTTGTGTTAGACTCTACCAACCTAGCTATGCTGGATATAGAGTGAGTCAATATTTGTGAATCTGGCCACTATAGAGCTTATTTGCTAGCACAGTTAGTCTGTGTAATGTCACTACGTTCGAAAGCAATTAAGGGAAAATACTGGCCCTTACCATGGCTCACTTCCCTGGGCAATTATTGACCCTAGTTTTAATGAATTCTAGTACTCCAAGGCACAACTGTACCCCTTAGGAAAGCCTGGTGGAGGATAGTTTTGTATCTATTTTTATTTATTTCTGAAGATTTACCACACTTGTGGAAGGATTGACATAACAGGTGACTAACACCTCTTCAAGATGTCAAACCCGAGACCAGACAGTAAGGTTTGACCCACTCACACCGGGAAGGTCCCCTACTCTTTTCGATGAGTGCTGTGGGTGTGGCTCTCCCCAAACACGGGACCTCTATTTAACGTCCTATCCGAGGGACGTCCCAAACCGAAGCTAGGTATTCATTTTCACCTGAGTGAAGTCAGGAAAGTCGTGTAAAGTGCCTTTCCCAAGTGCACAAGATTGGTGACATCGGGCAGGATTCGAACCCGGGACCTCTTGGGTCTGAGCCGAACACTCTACCGTATACTGACCTGCACGCAGCCTCCTGTACTCTCTTATTGGTATCCAGGACTCTCTTCAACAGTTCAGTCATGAGTGGCTTCAGGTACAGCTCGTGTTGCTGCTGGACGATCCAGTGGGCGTAGCGGCTCAGCGTCCAGCACGTGATGGAGCGAACAAGCGCCTTCTTCTCCGACAGGGACTTGATGAGGAACGGCACCAGGTCAGGCAAGTGTTGGACCATACCGTTCATGCAACCTGGAACATGGAAACCTTTACATTAATCAACTAGTCTATATGTGAGACACTTTGTGAAATGTTGTGACTACTTAATTCATTCGTTCATTTATTCATTCAAGACACCCCAATCGATTTTGGGGCAGTAAAACTGAATTTTCGAAGTCAATTTTCTGGTCTTTTTTTTTAAGTAGTAAGTTGAATCAATCCATAATCATAGCACACTAAAATCTGTAAGGCAAAAATGCAGTGTCACAAACAGAAAATGGTTGTTTTGATTTTTATTATAGGCTGGTTCTATTTTCATCATAGGCTGGTTTTGGCTATTGTTTTTAAATTAGTGGTACCAAAAAATGGTTTTGGTGGTTTTGGACTCTTTGCATGGATACTTTTGGGGCTATTTCATAAAATGATGACAAAAATGTGCTAAGAAATGGCAGTATTTCATTAATATCAGAAAGATTTCCTCATCCAGAATATTTCTTGTTTTGCCACCCTGAAATTGCATTATTGGATGCCTTTAATCATATTAATTCCTGACCTTCAGCGATGGCCCCCAGCACCAGGATCCCGGACTCCTTGGCCTCCCAGTCAGGGTGGAACAGGGTCTCCTTCAGGATGGGTAACAAGTTTGGCAACAGGTCGTCCCGGAACACGTTAGCTAACACATCCAGCGCCGCCGCTGAACACTTTCCTAGAACACACAATTCAACCAATATATATGTGTGCTAGAAAGGTAACATTTGCAAAGCAAATATACAATGTTCACCTTCACATTACATGGTCTAGCCTAACAACTACTACATGTACTTCTCTGTCCATTGCTACTAAACACATTCAACTACTCGAATATGGTGACCAGCCCCTCCAACTCTGTCCTGCTACATAATGTAACCCAACAGGGTGTCTGCTACAACACCAGTTACCATGGTGACAGACCAGGTCATTGACCATATGTGTTTGGAAAAGGAAGAAGCAGAACAAAGACAACATATTTTCCTTCTACAAAAGTAAACAAAAAAAATTAAGTAAACATGTGATTCCTGTCCAGGCTGATTATGTAATAATATTGGGCTATGGGAATACATTTGTATATGGTACTTACTTAGGTTCCAGTCAGACAATGCATCATCATCATCTAGGTCTGAGCTCTCCTGTCCATCCTGTCAAAAAAAAAAACACAAAATGTTTGGAAGGGTACGGGTACAGTTCAACATTTGCCATACATACCATGTAGAGTTAACATGGCACATAGACCTTGTGGGACTGAAATTGTAATTGATATGTTGACATGATTTGGATTTGTAAATAAAAATGTCTTTCGACTTTGAACTACTGTCTTTGTGGAGGTTTGTGCTGTGACAGAGCTTTTGCTTGCTGTAAATACAAAACGCAATCGGGTACGTAAATCTGCCCATACACAGACCTGCTCCTCGGACGTGGTGTGAGTCTTGGCTTTGTGGAAGCGGGGACGGATGTCCTCCTCTCTGTCGGGAATCTGTTCGTCCTCCTCCACATCACCCTGGCAACCGTTCAAGAGACACGATTATTGACGGGAACATACGCCATCACCCACATGGCCGAGATCATTCAAGTCAACATTCATAATCCTAGCCTATGGAAGAATTACTGCTACATTTAGACCCACATAGCCAAATGGAATGATCTTTATAAGACTACAAGATGAAATACCAGTACAAAAAAATTAATGTTAGGATACTTACATACCTTTTTTCCCTCATCTTTAGTAAGAATTCTATCGTACATATCATATCCCAATGCTTCCTTTGCTGACATACATGATATTAACGCCTTTTCTCTCAAGCAAATTCGACCTTCTCTGTCAAAATTTAACACTTGGGAGAACCTTATAATCACAATCTAAGGTTAAGTAAAGAATGCATGCAGCTAGCAGACCACATATACACTTTGAAGCACTGGTAACATTTTTACATGTAGTGCACATACTAAAACACAATACTCTGTGTACAATGTAGGTAGTATTTTAACTGACTGATCAACAGCGAACTCCATTCAGCATACAATCTTTACATATTTCATATTTATAAATTTAATAAATCATTAGAATTAGATACTGAAATATCAAGAACCAGTATTTGCCACCATACATGTGCTCCCAGATTGAGAAATGAGCATACTTATACATGTATAACCAATTTAACATGTATGAACGTTTATATTTGCAAAAGCAGAAATGGGAAAAATTCAATTATGTACCAGAAGGTGAATTTTTGAAATGTTAAGTTTGGAATAGTAACAAACTGACAAAAAAATTTGTCAAACTGCAAGTGAGGAAAAATCTCAATAACTTACTGTCATGTAAAGAAATGTTTGAAATGTACATTTCAAAATAAATCTTTTAATATTTGAAATAGAAGAAAGGGGACTTCGATTGAAGTGGGGATTAGACTAAAAGTAATGCAATTTCTGGAAATGCCAACTCGTGGTCTTTTCTTGCTTAAAGCTGCATTATGTAACATTAGGATGATACAAAAAGTCTATTTTTCTGGTTTTTTCTTTGACAAGTAAGTTGATCAACCCTACTCCATTGCAAATAAGTGTCATTCAGGAATTCAAAGTGGAGGTGCCAAAATATGATGCTGATTGAGAGTGTGTTTAAAAGCTGGAACTTTCAGCAATGTTTGTTTACACTCTGGTAGTTTGTGGTGGCACCACAAACTGAGTGTGTCTTGTGGAGCTGTCATAGCACCAACCATAAATGTCAGCAGTGTAAGATGATTGCATTAACATGTTGAAAAGTTGATGTAAAATACAATAATACAAGGATTTTTTCAATCAAAATACTTCCACTTTTGGTGCAAAAATGTTACATAATGCCCCTTTAAGGCGTATCATTTAGTGTTACAAAATACAAACATGTAAAA
>NW_017804464.1:2205994-2213426 GCF_001625305.1 Branchiostoma belcheri
GTTTAAAATATGCCAGGGAAAATGTTTTCATGATATAAAGGCATGATCACAAGTACTGTGACTTGCAAATGACATGCTTTAGACCAAGTGTACATGCAAATACAGCTTTGCTATGGCTTGTATTTTGTGTTAGACTCTACCAACCTAGCTATGCTGGATATAGAGTGAGTCAATATTTGTGAGTCTGGCCACTATAGAGCTTATTTGCTAGCACAGTTAGTCTGTGTAATGTCACTACGTTCGAAAGCAATTAAGGGAAAATACTGGCCCTTACCATGGCTCACTTCCCTGGGCAATTATTGACCCTAGTTTTAATGAATTCTAGTACTCCAAGGCACAACTGTACACCTTAGGAAGGCCTAGGTGGAGGATAGTTTTGTATTTATTTATTTCTGAAGATTTACCACATTTGTGGAAGGATTAACATAACAGGTGACTATCATTCAAGATGTCAGACCTGAAAGGTCCCCTACTCTTTTCGATAAGTGTGGTGGGTTCTTTTAAGTGCGTAGGGTGTGGCTCTCCCCAAACATAGGACCTCCATTTAACGTCCTATCCGAGGGACGTCCCTAGCTGAAACTAAGTACTCATTGAGAGTGAAGTGAGGAAAGTTGTGTAAAGTGCCTTTCCCAAGGGCACAAGATCGGTGAGGTGCCTTTCCCAAGGGCACAAGGATTCGAACCTGGGACCTCTTGGGTCTGAGCCGAACACTCTACCATATACTAACCTGCATGCAGCCTCCTGTACTCTCTTGTTGGTATCCAGGACTCTCTTCAACAGTTCAGTCATGAGTGGCTTCAGGTACAGCTCGTGTTGCTGCTGGACGATCCAGTGGGCGTAGCGGCTCAGCGTCCAGCACGTGATGGAGCGAACCAGCGCCTTCTTCTCCGACAGGGACTTGATGAGGAACGGCACCAGGTCAGGCAAGTGTTGGACCATACCGTTCATGCAACCTGCAACACGGAAACCTTTACATTAATCAACTAGTCTATATGTGAGACACTTTGTGAAATGTTGTGATTACTTCATTCGTTCATTTATTCATTCAAGACACCCCAATGGATTTTGGTGCAGTAAAACTGAATTTTCGAAGTCAATTTTCTGGTCATTTTTTTTTAAAGTAGTAAGTTGAATCAATCCATATCATAGCACACTAAAATCTGTAAGGCAAAAATGCAATGTCACAAACAGAAAATGGTTGTTTTGATTTTTATCATAGGCTGGTTCCATTTTCATCATAGGCTGGTTCTAGCTATTGTTTTTAAATTAGTGGTACCAAAAAATGGTTTTGGTGGTTTTGGACTCTTCGCATGGATACTTTTGGGGCTATTTCATGAAATGATGACAAAAATGTGCTAAGAAATGGCAGTATTTTATTAAAATCAGAAAAATTTCCTCATCCAGAATATTTCTTGTCTTGCCACCCTGAAATTGCATTATTGGATGCCTTTAATTATATTATTCCTGACCTTCAGCGATGGCCCCCAGCACCAGGATCCCGGACTCCTTGGCCTCCCAGTCAGGGTGGAACAGGGTCTCCTTCAGGATGGGTAACAAGTTTGGCAACAGGTCGTCCCGGAACACGTTAGCTAACACATCCAGCGCAGCCGCTGAACACTTTCCTAGAACACACAATTCAACCAATATATATGTGTAAAAACTAGAAAGGTCACATTTGCAAAGCAAATACAGTCAAACCTGCCAAGGTGACCACCTCCTCAAGCTGGCCACCTGTCCATGGTGACCGCTTTTTCTCAGTCCCCCAAATGTTCCCCATTGACACAAACATTAAGCAACCTGTCCAAGGTGACCACCTGGCCGCGGCCGCCCTGAGTTGAGTCCGCTTGAGGCCCGATACCTGCCCATGGTGACCACATCATTTTCGATCATGTTGATTATTGATGATAACTAATGAGACTACTTGAATATGGTGAACAGCCCCTCCAACTCTGTCCTGCTACATAATGTACATTGTAACCCAACACTACAGGGTGTATGCTACAACACCAGTTACCATGGTGACAGACATCTGGTCCAGGTCACTGACCTTATGTGTTTGGAAAAGGAAGAAGAAGCAGAGCAAAGACAACATATTTTCCTTCTACAAAAGTAAACAAAAAAAATAAAGTAAACATGTGATTCCTGTCCAGGCTGATTATGTAATAATATTGGTCTATGGGAATACATTTGTATATGGTACTTACTTAGGTTCCAGTCAGACAATGCATCATCATCATCTAGGTCTGAGCTCTCCTGTCCATCCTGTCAAAAAAAAAAACACAAAATGTTTTGAAAGGTACGGGTACAACTTTAACATTTCCCATACATACTTTATGTAGAGTTAACATGGCACATAGACCTTGTGGGACTGAAATTGTAATAGATATGTTGACATGATTTGGATTTGTAAATAAAAATGTCTTTTGACTTTGAACTACTGTCTTTGTGGAGGTTTGTGCTGTGACAGAGCTTTTTCTTGCTGTAAATACAAAACACAATCGGCTATGTAAATCTGCCTATGCACAGACCTGCTCCTCGGACGTGGTGTGAGTCTTGGCTTTGTGGAAGCGGGGGCGGATGTCCTCCTCTCTGTCAGGAATCTGTTCGTCCTCCTCAACATCACCCTGGCAACCGTTCAAGAAACACGATTATTGACGGGAACGTACGCCATCACCCACATGGCCGAGATTATACAAGTCAACATTCATATTCCTAGCCTATGGAAGAATTACTGCTACATTTAGACCCACATAGCCAAATGGAATGATCTTTATAAGACTACAAGCTGAAATACCAGTACAAAAAAATATTAATGTTAGGATACTTACATACCTTTTTTCCCTCATCTTTAGTAAGAATTCTATCGTACATATCATATCACAATGCTTCCTTTGATGTCACACATAATATTAACGCCTTTTCTCTCAAGCAAATTCGACCTTCTCTGTCAAAATTTAACACTTGGGAGAACCTTAATACAATTACAGTCTAAGGTTAAGTAAAGAATGCATGCAGCTAGTAGACCACTTATACACTTTGAAGCACTGGTAACATTTTTACATGTACACATAATAAAACACAATAGCCTATGTACAATGTGGGTCGTATTTTAACTGACTGCTCAACACCTAACTATATTCAGCATACAATCTTTCCATATTTCATATTTAAAAATTTAATAAATCATTAGATACTGAAATATCAAGTATTTGCCACCATACATGTGCTCCCAGATTGAGAAATGAGCATACTTATACATGTATAACCAATTTAACAAGTATATGAACTTTTATATTTGCAAAAGGAGAAATGGGAAAAATTCAATTATGTACCGGAAGGTGAATTTTTGAAATGTTAAGTTTGGAATAGCAACAAACTGACAAAACTGATACAAAAATTTGTCAAACTGCAAGTGAGGAAAAATCTCCATAACTTACTGTCATGTAAAGAAATGTTTGAAATGTACATTTCAAAATAAATCTTTTAATATTTGAAATCGAAGAAAGGGGGCTTCGACTGAAGTAGAGATTAGGCTAAAAGTAATGCAATTTCTGGAAATGCCAACTCATGGTCTTTTCTTGCTTAAAGCTGCATTATGTAACATTAGGATGATACAAAAAGTCTATTTACTGGTCTTTTCTTTAACAAGTAAGTTGATCAACCCTACTCCATTGCAAATAAGTGTCATTCAGGAATTCAAAGTGGAGGTGCCAAAATATGATGCTGATTGAGAGTGTGTTTAAAAGCTGGAACTTTCAGCAATGTTTGTTTACACTCTGGTAGTTTGTGGTGGCACCACAAACTGAGTGTGTCTTGTGGAGCTGTCATAGCACCAACCATAAATGTCAGCAGTGTAAGATGATTGCATTAACATGTTGAAAAGTTGATGTAAAATACAATAATACAAGGATTTTTTCAATCAAAATACTTCCACTTTTGGTGCAAAAATGTTACATAATGCCCCTTTAAGGCGTATCATTTAGTGTTACAAAATACAAACATGTAAAAGATGCTGCAAAGATATCACCTGAATGAACCGAGAAAGAGAGGGGAAACAAGGTTGTACATAACGCTATTCTAAAGTAAAGAACGGATGGAAATCAAGATATTACCTTCAGCAAAATGATGTCAATTTCCGAATACCGTGTATTATTGACTAGAACAGGAATAACTCTGTGAAAAAAGTACCAAAAGACCATAAAAAAGGTTAACAACAATATAATATATCCAACACAAATTGTGCCGCAGATGTCCTGATAAGCAAATACCCAGAATGTACGCCGTGAAACCTTTAAAATCAAATGCTGCGGTATAATCTAGTATCAAGAAATCTCAGAAGATGTACAAAGAAGTACAATATGCTACAAACTTGGTATGAATATGATGAGAATCCAAAAACTAGGTAAAAGGAAACTGCACTTTTCAATTCTTTGAAGGATGAAAGAAACATTCTGAAACTGCCCGGCAAAACTAGTCAACCCTCTCCGGCTAGTTGAGCTCTTTGAAAAGTCTGCCTGTTCCGAGTAAAAAAAAAAATCTAAAAAAGACAATGCCATACACGTGTAAGGTCCCCCAGTACTCAAATAAAAGGTAGAGGACAGGACATTAAATCAGAAAAATCTGCAACATTTCTTTAAAGCCAAAATACGTAATGTTGTAATACAAAAGAACAAGAAGAAAAATTCAAATTTACTATACTATACTACAGAATCAATGTTTGTTTGTTTGTTTGTTTAGGATCTCCATTAGTGTGAATTTCACACTACTCTTCCTGGAGTCTGTAGCAAATAATCAGGTTTACAAGTATTTGGACCATCGCACAATGTATTTTTTCTGTCTTCATTGTGACATTGTAAAATCTGAAAATAATTTGCCGCCAGTTTCAGTCTGTTCTTCCTCCCATCCTTCAGAAGTGGTTGATAATGAGATGCGTAGCTGCTTGGATGCGAGCCCTGCTCCATTGCTAGCCCGTCAGCAGGTGCTGACAGGTGGTGCGACTGTTTACCTGTCCAGATACCCGGAGAGGACCTCCTTGCAGATGGGCTGCTCCGCTAGCGTGAGCCAGAACTCACACGCTTCCAAAGCTACCGTCTCGTCACCGTCCTGGGTTCGCAGCAGCATGTACTGAAAACAAAATATCACAGGTCAAGTTCAATCTTTCCCGTGTTAAAGGTACTGTACTTCACTTTATATTCACGCAGCAAAACATAATGGTCTGAGAAAAATGGAGGTGTTCATGGAACTATATGTTGGCAAATTATTTGATAACGGTAATGATAAGTTAGAGGTATAGAAGTGACTGCAAAAACTGCAAACATAAAAGTACAATGTACCATGAAAAAATCTAAAATTCCAGTAGGTAAAGGTAGTCCCATAGCCTTTTTCTGAGGCCATTGTGGCAGTGGATTTTGCCACTCATGTTGAACACAAATTTGGCCTAATCCATTATCTTTGACAGGCAAAAATCAGTGTGTAAAGAGATAGACAGAGATGTCATTTAACTAAGCTTAGTCTACCAGCAAAATTTGCCATTGAAACACAGGAAATAGCATTTCAGAGAGTAAGATTTCAAAAATTCCCAAACTAGAGAAGGATTTGGAACTCACCTCGACGATGTTGTGCATGTGGGGGATTAACCTGTCCATGCGCACTTCCTGTAACATCACCAGAGCTCGGCACACGTTCTTCCTCACCTCTGGGTCCTCATCATTTGCTAGGGCAAACAGGTTCTATGGAACAGGGAGGACAAGCTTGTTTGATTCAGATCTCAAATAGTTTTTTACATTTAGGCCACAGTGACTTAATTTTATGGATGAAGATCCCTAAACGGGCAAATGAAAAAAATTCAAGCCAAAAAAAACTGCTGCTAAACCACAGGAATACAAAGCTGGTACTGTGGATTTGCAGCAGTACATAGCGACTTTTACGACAAGCCGGCACATGCTGGCCATTTGCTGCATTTATGAGTTGGCGCTGTGCTGAGTTCCTGAGTTCCATGGAGCTGACTCTTCCATCGCCCACAATCATGACCTGTGTGTAGTTATGCTCCCAGTACTCCTATAGATTTTAAAATTGATTGTTGCTAAGAGATTGCTACTGACCCCTGACCCTTACAGTGTAATCTGATGAGTGAACCTTATCTGAAGGTGGGAGCCCAGTGAGATGTATAAAGGGAAACACACACATACAAACAAGCCGCAAACAATACTTCCATCCCTTGGGGAATAGACTGTAGGTAATGAATGGTTATCTTACCTCAATAAAAACGTCAATGTGAACCATCAGTGCCTGGGTTCTGCTAATGATGAACTGGTTTACACAAGCTATTGCATGGGACCTGGGGATAACATGGGACGGTACATTCAAACAGTCCAGAGAAGACAGATATCAATACACTCAGTAGCCTATGCTTCATCCATGGAAATATATATTTCTTAGTACTTTATGGAAATATGTATTTCTTAGTAATCTTACCTAAAAGTTTTGTTTTAATTCAGCAAACACAGCAAATTTTGATTTTCAGTCCTTTTTCTAAATCTAATGGAGTTGCAAATTCAATTTTATCATTATTTTTAGCTACTACGCAAACTCAATGTTTGCCAGAATGTTGATGCAAATCTTTCCAAAGATAGCTCCGAACCACTAATGTTAAATTTGAGTGTTTACCTGATTTTGGCGCTTGTGTGTTTGAAGTACTGTAGGAACTTGGGGATCATGGTGTTGAGGGGTCGGTTCAGAGCGTCACAGTCCAGCAGTTCTGCTGAATCCTCACATACCTTCTGCAGCGCTCCAAATGCACCCTGAAACAGACAACTTCCATCTCAACACACAACTTTTTTTAATGGTTTGTTCACCCTTGGCTTGGATAGAAGCATTTATTGGCAGTGCTCAAGAGGCCGTATTCAGCTATTTTTTTCTGTAATGTGCTAACTTAAACAATAGCCAGGGTTGTAACATAAAAATAACAGTCCTGGTTAATCATTGGTTTATAGCAACTGCAAGGTTCTAGCTACATGTAGAAGTCCTGATGGTGGAAAGAAGATGCTGGTGTACTCCTGTTTTGAATGACTGGAGGTTGTTGTCAGTGATCAGAGACTAGCACAGTGAGGACATGTTTTCCAGCAGAGAGACTGTTGCGAGTTGTGCGTCTGATTGTGTATGGTTGGGGAAGCATCTTTTTCAGGTCTGGTGGGCAGGTGGACATGTGCATTTTGTAGATCAGGGAAGCAGTGGCCACCTGTCTGCCGGCTATGGGTGACAGGAGCACGTCGGCAGAACGTACTGCACCTGCACGAAACCCGTAATGTATTGTGCATAGCACTTCGGCAGAACGTCTCATGTAAGGTCGTATTGCGTATATAAGGTTAACATCCCATTTGTAGTTTCCAAATGTTATGTCAGAAATGATGTCATCTGCAACAGGCAAAATTCT
>NW_017804464.1:2213446-2221061 GCF_001625305.1 Branchiostoma belcheri
AATGGGAAAAATTCAATTATGTACCAGGAGGTGAATTTTTGAAATGTTAAGTTTGGAATAGTAACAAACTGACAAAAAAATTTGTCAAACTGCAAGTGAGGAAAAATCCTCAATAACTTACTGTCATGTAAAGAAATGTTTGAAATGTACATTTCAAAATAAATCTTTTAATATTTGAAATAGAAGAAAGGGGACTTCGATTGAAGTGGGGATTAGACTAAAAGTAATGCAATTTCTGGAAATGCCAACTCGTGGTCTTTTCTTGCTTAAAGCTGCATTATGTAACATTAGGATGATACAAAGAGTCTATTTTCTGGTTTTCTTTGACAAGTAAGTTGATCAACCCTACTCCATTGCAAATAAGTGTCATTCAGGAATTCAAAGTGGAGGTGCCAAAATATGATGCTGATTGAGAGTGTGTTTAAAAGCTGAAATCACAGCTTTCAGCCAGGTTTGTTTACATTCTGGTAGTTTGTGGTGGCACCACAAACTGAGTGTGTGTTGTGGGGCTGTCATAGCACCAACCATAAATGTCAGCAGTGTGAGATAATTGCACAAAAATGTTGAAAAGTTGATGTTAATTACAATCATACAAGGATTTTTTCAATCAAAATACTTGCAAAAATGTTACATAATGCCCCTTTAAGGTGTATCATTTATTTACCAAAATACAAACATGTAAAAGATGCTGCAAAGATATCACCTGAATGAACCGAGAAAGAGAGGGGAAACAAGGTTGTACATAACGCTATTCTAAAGTAAAGAACGGATGGAAATCAAGATATTACCTTCAGCAAAATGATGTCAATTTCCGAATACCGTGTATTATTGACTAGAACAGGAATAACTCTGTGAAAAAAGTACCAAAAGACCATAAAAAAGGTTAACAACAATATAATATATCCAACACAAATTGTGCCGCAGATGTCCTGATAAGCAAATACCCAGAATGTACGCCGTGAAACCTTTAAAATCAAATGCTGCGGTATAATCTAGCATCAAGAAATCTCAGAAGATGTACAAAGAAGTACAATATGCTACAAACTTGGTATGAATATGATGAGAATCCAAAAACTAGGTAAAGGAAACTGCACTTTTCAACTCTTTGAAGGATGAAAGAAACATTCTGGAACTGCCTGGCAAAACAAGTCGACCCTCCCCGACTAGTTGAGCTTTTTGAAAAGTCTGCCTGTTCCAAGTAAAAAGACAATGACATACACGTGTAAGGTCCCCCAGTACTCAAATAAAAGTTAGAGGACAGGACATTAAATCAGAAAAATCTGCAACATTTCTTTAAAGCTAAAATACGTAATGTTGTCATACAAAAGAACCAACATTTCCTTGATTCTATAGAAATTTGAATTTCTAAAAACTTTTCAATGTTTGTTTGCTTGTTTGTTTGTTTTGGATCTCCATTAGTGTGAATTTCACACTACTTTTCCTGGAGTCCGTAGCAATAATCAGGTTTACAAGTATTTGGACCATGATATTTTTTCTGTCTTCATTGTGACATTGTAAAATCAGAAAATAATTTGCCACCAGTTTCAGTCTGTTCTTCCTCCCATCCTTCAGAAGTGGTTGATAATGAGATGCGTAGCTGCTTGGATGCGAGCCCTGCTCCATTGCTAGCCCGTCAGCAGGTGCTGACAGGTGGTGCGATTGTTTACCTGTCCAGATACCCGGAGAGGACCTCCTTGCAGATGGGCTGCTCCGCTAGCGTGAGCCAGAACTCACACGCCTCCAGAGCTACCGTCTCGTCACCGTCCTGGGTTCGCAGCAGCATGTACTGAAAACAAAATATCACAGGTCAAGTTTAATCTTTCCCGTGTTAAAGGTACTGTAATTCACTTTATATTCACACAGCAAAACAGTACAATGCACCATGAAAAAATCTAAAATTCCAGTAGGTAAAGGTAGTCCCATATAGCCTTTTTCTGATGCCATTGTGGCAGTGGATTTTGCCACTCATGTTGCACACAAATTTTGCCTAATCCATTATCTTTGACAGGCAAAAATCAGTGTGTAAAGAGATAGACAGAGATGTCATTTAACTAAGCTTAGTCTACCAGCAAACAAAATTTGCCATTGAAACACAGGAAATAGCATTTCAGAGAGTAAGATTTCAAAATTTCTCAAACTAGAGAAGGATTTGGAACTCACCTCGACGATGTTGTGCATGTGGGGGATTAACCTGTCCATGCGCACTTCCTGTAACATCACCAGAGCTCGGCACACGTTCTTCCTCACCTCTGGGTCCTCATCATTCGCTAGGGCAAACAGGTTCTATGGAACAGGGAGGGCAGGGCAAGCTTGTTTGATTCAGATCTCAAATAGTTTTTTACATTTAGGCCACAGTGACTTAATTTTATGGATGAAGATCCCTAAACGGGCAAATGAAAAAAATTCAAGCCAAAAAAAACTGCTGCTAAACCACAGGAATACAAAGCTGGTACTGTGGATTTGCAGCAGTACATAGCGACTTTTACGACAAGCCGGCACATGCTGGCCATTTGCTGCATTTATGAGTTGGCGCTGTGCTGAGTTCCTGAGTTCCATGGAGCTGACTCTTCCATCGCCCACAATCATGACCTGTGTGTAGTTATGCTCCCAGTACTCCTATAGATTTTAAAATTGATTGTTGCTAAGAGATTGCTACTGACCCCTGACCCTTACAGTGTAATCTGATGAGTGAACCTTATCTGAAGGTGGGAGCCCAGTGAGATGTATAAAGGGAAACACACACATACAAACAAGCCGCAAACAATACTTCCATCCCTTGGGGAATAGACTGTAGGTAATGAATGGTTATCTTACCTCAATAAAAACGTCAATGTGAACCATCAGTGCCTGGGTTCTGCTAATGATGAACTGGTTTACACAAGCTATTGCATGGGACCTGGGGATAACATGGGACGGTACATTCAAACAGTCCAGACAAAACAGACATCAATACACTCAGTAGCCTATTCTTCATCCATGGAAATATATATTTCTTAGTACTTTATGGAAAGATGTATTTCTTAGTAATCTTACCTGAAAGTTTTGTTTTAATACAGCAAACACAGAACAGCAAATTTTGATTTTCAGACCTTTCTCTAAATCTAATGGAGTTGCAAATTCAATTTTATCATTGTTTTTAGCTATTATGCAAACTCAAGGTGTGCCAAAATGTTGATGCAAATCCTTCCAAAAGATAGCTCCGAAACACTAATGTTAAATTTGAGTGTTTACCTGATTTTGGCGCTTGTGTGTTTGAAGTACTGTAGGAACTTGGGGATCATGGTGTTGAGGGGTCGGTTCAGGGCGTCACAGTCCAGCAGTTCTGCTGAGTCCTCACATACCTTCTGCAGCGCTCCAAATGCACCCTGAAACAGACAACTTCCATCTCAACACACAACTTTTTTTTAATGGTTTGTTCACCCTTGGCTTGGATAGAAGCATTTATGGGCAGTGCTCAACAGGCCGTATTCAGCTATTTTTTTCTGTAATGTGCTAACTTAAACAATAGCCAGGGTTGTAACATAAAAATAACAGTCCTGGTTAATCATTGGTTTATAGCAACTGCAAGGTTCTAGCTACATGTAGAAGTCCTGATGGTGGAAAGAAGATGCTGGTGTACTCCTGTTTTGAATGACTGGAGGTTGTTGTCAGTGATCAGAGACTAGCACAGTGAGGACATGTTTTCCAGCAGAGAGACTGTTGCGAGTTGTGCGTCTGATTGTGTATGGTTGGGGAAGCATCTTTTTCAGGTCTGGTGGGCAGGTGGACATGTGCATTTGGAGATCAGGGAAGCAGTGGCCACCTGTCTGCCGGCTATGGGTGACAGGAGCACGTCGGCAGAACGTACTGCACCTGCACGAAACCCGTAATGTATTGTGCATAGCACTTCGGCAGAACGTCTCATGTAAGGTCGTATTGCGTATATAAGGTTAACATCCCATTTGTAGTTTCCAAATGTTAGGTCAGAAATGATGTCGTCTGCAACAGGCAAAATTCTGATGCAACGTTGACCAAACATCAAACAAAAACCGTGAAAAATTGGGTTCGCGCAGGTGCAGTACGTTCTGCCGACATGCTTGTGACAGGGGCTGAACCCTGGTCCTTACCTCACAGGTGTTGTAGTCGTTGGAGTCCAGTAAGGAGCAGAGGTGTGGCAGGAGCTCCGGCCAGTTCTGCAGCTCACCCTTTGACGCTATCGTGGTGATCAGGATTCCTATCGTTGCACGGATCAGAGGAGACGGGTCGCCTAGAGACAAACAGAATCACTACCTATTACACTGGCCACTTATGTTGCTATTGCACAACATCAGCTTCAAGTAAATTTGCTGTCTGGTGCTCTACTGAGTACCAGCAATCTGAAACAAGTTGCATGGAAGTAACAGCAAATTGAATAGTGGTCATTCCTTAGACCTAAGAAGAAAAATGTTCTGTTTCATGTTTCAGTTCTGAAAAAAATTAAGGTCGGTAGGAAGGGACTATCTTTTTTTTCCTTTCTTTTTTTATTAGACTTTGGCAATCTCCAGTGATCCAACTTATACAATAGAGTTTGACAAAGTAAAACTTGATTGAGAACACTAACATTGAGAAGTGCTACTGGTACATATTTTTTGGTACAATTTCTGAAGAACTTACCGATGTTGGCGAGACATTCTTTCTTCACAAAGTCAGTGACTTGAGCAGGAAAGTTGGTGTAATGTGCCTTCACATTGTTCTTAAGGATCAGTCCACTCAACGATCGGGTGGGCTCATCTGGAAACAAACAACAATCATCTTAAGGACCTGATAATCTTTCTTTCTCATCTTCAAAAATTGGATGAACATACTGATTTGCAAAGGTACAATATTTTCTATAGTGTCCCATGTTGATGCAAACAGAAACATCATATTTAAGTGTAACCTTAAACAATGATTAGAAGAAATTTATCCTGGTAATTGTAGTAAATTAGTGGTGTGCGTAAACATTTCACTTGAGGTAGGGAGACATAAATGCACACTATATGCTTCACTGGGCGGATATAAATAAAAATCAGCAGTTTAACCAACTAGAGAGTGATTGTGTATCCGTAATTTTTTTTTGCATCGGTACATTTTTGTTTCACATTTGTACATTTTGACAGAGGACCTAAAATATTTGTGTGTGGTTTGCTAAGCTTTGTTTACTACATGCAGATCAAACGCTGCCGAAGAATTTTGATTGCAGTTGAAATCTACAGACAGGATGTTATGATGAATGTACCTGGAAAGACTGTAAACAAGCCTAATTGGTAACAATGCCTGACATTCAGAATGCTCTTGAAAAGACATCCTTGCTTTTTAATCACCTAACACTAATGGACTGGAATGGCGCATGCAGCTTAATAACCTGCTACATCTTGGCTCATTTGACATTGAAACTCGACCTTGTCTCTCATGCATTCCAGGTACACTACATCAATGAATATACATGGCACTTCTAATACACGTATTTAGTGACACCATTTCTGCATGTAACCCAATCACTTAGCAATTAGCAGTAACGTGTGTAATTCTTTTGTGCAGCAAATCTATCAAATGGGGGAAGCTTCACTATCAAACCAGCCAGTATGAATAAAAGCACAAATATGTCAGTGCATAAGGTTTCCTTTCCAAAGTAGACTAAACTGACAGTAGGCACTGATAGGAATATTTTTTGCCAGTGTTAGCAATATTGCAGAATGTCAAAATTTTGTTCTGCAATTCAGAAAAACACAAGCCTCCATACTACAACCATTGTAACCTAATAATGCTTATATCTTTAAATTACTGGTACATCATAATGTAAAATATACAGTAAGGATGCATATCTAAACTCATTTTCAGGTTCAAGGTTTGAGATTTGGGTTTTGCTGAGGCCGACACCACAGAGCCCCTAGTCTGATTTTTTTTTCAGTCTGCAAAGTTGCAGGTTGCTTAATTTTTTTTCTGCAATATAATATTGAAAATATCTGTGCAAAATACAGACTGCAGGTGGGTATTTCTAACACTGCACAAACGCGTCAATGAATTATCAGTAAGGTTTCCTTCCCAAACTAGACAAGACTAATATACAGAAGGGCATCAGTTTTAAATCTTGCCCAGAAAAAAAGATCTGTCCGCTAGGTTACAGTTATAGATCCAGACAGGAGATTACAGCAAATGGTCTGGTCCAAACAGTCTGGTCAAATCCTAATGGCACACAAAAGGCCACCATGGACTTTGATTCTCCACTCATGGAAACTAAACAATGGAGGATTTCCCAATAATTTACCACAGACTCACATGCCAGGGAAGACCAGGACCTTCATACAAATAATCGGTACTGAAACACTGGATGTCTTAAAGTGCAGAAATTTTTCTTTCGCTGCCTGATTTTTAAAAGAAATTGGACCATAATTTAATTATCCACACCTACATTTCTGTTACACATGGTCCTTAAAATTTTTATTAGTACCTGTAATCTTTTTCACTTCTACTATTACAAAGTAACACATTAGCATACATCCATACTAGATGTTGACTGGCATTAAGGATTATTTTTAAAAGAAATTCTTAAAGAGAATGAATAAAAGAAAATAATACAAGTCAAACTCAGTCTTGGACATAAGCAGTACCCCAAAACTGACAGACAAGAGGAAGCTGTATCTGTTTACCACCAATAATAATTGAGGATGCTCCCAAATTTATTTACCAATTCTATCCTTGTACTGTGTACTTTTAATTTGTAGTGCCTGTAGGGCACACATACATGTGTCATCTGATAAAACATGATCGTCCTTTCTCAAAAATCCATATCCAGGCACACTGCTCCAGGCTAGATTCATCCTCATAGATTTCTACCTTGTGTGTGTACGTGATCCTAATTCAAATTTTCACGGTGCAATTTACTGAAAATAAAAACTACTGTTCTTCAATTACTTCCCACAACATTGTGAAAAAACCGAAACAATTTGTAACACTGTACTTCCTAATGGTAATATATTATCTCCTGAATTTTCTGTTGAGATTTTTGTTGTAAGTTAATTCAATGCTTTGTAACGGGGTCAGAATATTCATGGCGCCGCGTTCAAGCTTCATAGGTAATATACCAATCCATCTATCACTTCTAACATGCAGTCCACGAAATTGGGAGAACATCCATGATGATAAGCACCTTAGCAGTAAGACAATGAGAATACGGGTAGAATAAAATATTAACTACCTTGTTCTCATACATCTAATCTTCTCTAGTTATGGCTAAGATTTTTCAAATTTCAATTAAGCAGCTATTCTCTGCTTCATCAAGCCCAGGGATGAAAAAAAAGGAATTTTATAATGCTTTTAATAATACTGAGAAGGAATCAAATCTGAGATGATCTGCATACATTAATTTAAGTGTGACCCAGCTGTACCAATATCAGGGCTCGAAATACCAAAAACCATTGACATCACTTCTTTGATACTTCATACATGGCAACAGTCAATGCAGAAAATAAAATCTAATAAAATCTACATATATAATATAGCTTCATGTATGACAAACCACCAGCAGGTTAGGTGAAGGTTAAGACAAAACCTGCACATTCCCAATTTTACCTGCACTAAGGTGCACATGCATCCAGTATTTTGAGCCCTGAATTAT
>NW_017804464.1:2221081-2224463 GCF_001625305.1 Branchiostoma belcheri
TTCGGAAAGTTTCACGGTAATGTTTACAAATTAACCTTTTAAAAATACGAGTGAATTTTTATTTCTGTCGTTGCCGAAAAATTTTTTCATGCGTGTAATACTAGTACATGTATCTTGGACGCTTGGATGCTATCTTCACCTTTGACCACATTGTTGGAAGCAGCGTCGGCCATTTTCATTCTGTCTTTCGAGCTGTTTTTTCCGACAAATTTCAACCGTTTTAACATTTTACGGCCTCAGAAACTCATATAACGACGAAAACAAGTTGTAGTTGTTATTTTCATGCGTAAAATTTCTTCTGGGGATGGATTATTTTCCCGCCGAGCCGCCGAAAACTTAGCGTCGCATGCGGTCGGTCGGGCGGCCGGCAGGATTTTGTATCGCCTCTCGGCGCGCTTTGCATGTAAACAAGGACAGTCGGAGTTGTTTACATGAAAATTGTGTTGTGAAACGCCAGCGAGGTGTCTGATTTTCTACCAATGAGAACGTTTTCTTTGTGGCGTCATGGCGAGATCGACAATTCATCGACAATTCACAAGATTGTGCCGACAATGGGGCCCGATCCATGCGATTAGCGGCTCGATCCACGCAAATTATAGGTGGCGCGCTGCGCCACCTGAGTGTAGGAATAAGTGGCGCCAAGCAAAATCAGGTGGCGCCGCGCCAGTGCGCCACCGGGTATTCGAGCCCTGTGTAACCCAATCACTTAGCAATTAGCAGTAACATGTGTAATTCTTTTGTGCAGCAAATCTATCAAATGGGGGGAAGCTTCACTATCAAACCAGCCAGTATGAATAAAAGCACAAATATGTCAGTGCATAAGGTTTCCTTTCCAAAGTAGGCTAGACTGACAGTAGGCACTGATAGGAATATTTTTTGCCAGTGTTAGCAATATTGCAGAATGTCAAAATTTTGTTCTGCAATTCAGAAATACACAAGCCTCCATACTACAACCATCGCAACCTAATAATGCCTATATTTTTAGATCACTGGTACATCATAATGTAAAATATATAGTAAGGATGCATATCTAAACTCATTTTCAGGTTCAAGGTTTGAGATTTGGGTTTTGCAGCTATATCCAAGGAGGCCGACACCACAGGGCCCCTAGTCTGATTTTTTTCAGTCTGCAAAGTTGCAGGTTGCTTAATTTTTTCTGCAATATAATATTGAAAATGTCTGTGCAAAATACAGACTGCAGATGGGTATTTCTAACACTGCAAAAAACACGTCAATGAATTATCATTAAGGTTCCCTTCCCAAACTAGACAAGACTAATATACAGAAGGGCATCAGTTTTAAATCTTGCCCAGAAAAAAAGATCTGTCCGCTAGGTTACAGTTATAGATCCAGGCAGGAGATTACAGCAAATGGTCTGGTCCAAACAGTCTGGCCAAATCCTAATGGCACACAAAAGGCCACCATGGACTTTGATTCTCCACTCATGGAAACTGAACAATGGAGGATTTCCCAATTCCCAATAATTTTCAGCTGACTAACATGCCTGGGAAGACCAGGACCTTCATACAAATAATCGGTACTGAAACACTGGATGTGTGAAAGTGCAGAAATATTTCTTTCGCTGCTTGATTTTTAAAAGAAATTGCAAAACAATTTAATTATCTACATCTACATTTCTGTTACACATGGGCTTTAAAATTTTAATCCGCCTGTAATCTTTTTCACTTCTACTATTACAAAGTAATACATTAGCATACATCCAAACAAATTAAGAGAATGAATGAAAGAAACTCAGTCTTGGAAATAAGCAGTTCCCCAACACTGACAGACAAGAGTAAGCTGTATCTGTTTACCATCAATAATAATTGAGGATGCTCCCAAATTTATTTACCAATTCTATCCTTGTACTGTGTACTTTTAATTTGTAGTGCCTGTAGGGCACACATACATGTGTCATCTGATAAAACATGATCGTCCTTTCTCAAAAATCCATATCCCGGCACACTGCTCCAGGCTAGATTCATCCTCATAGATTTCTACCTTGTGTGCGTACGTGATCCTAATTCAAATTTTCACGGTGCAATTTACTGAAAACAAAAACTACTGTTCTTCAATTACTTCCCACAACATTGTGAAAAAACCGACACAATTTGTAACATTGTACTTCCTAATGGTAATATATTAATTATCTCCTGAATTTTCTGTTGAGGTTTTTGTTGTAAGGGGCTGTTTGCAACGGGACTAGAATATTCATGGCACCGCGTTCAAGCTTCATAGGTAATATACCAATCCATCTATCACTTCTAACATGCAGTCCACGAAATTGGGAGAACATCCATGATGATAAGCACCTTAGCAGTAAGACAACGAGAATACGGGTAGAATAAAATATTAGCTACCTTGTTCTCATCTATATAATCTTCTCTAATTATGGCTAAGATTTTTATGAATTTCCATTAAGCAGCTACTCTCTTCTTCATCAAGCCCAGGGATGAAAAAAAAGGAATTTTATAATGCTTTTAATAAAACTGAGAAGGAATCAAATCTGAGATGATCTGCATACATTAATTTAAGTGTGACCCAGCTGTACCAATATCAGGGCTCGAAATACCAAAAACCATTGATATACGTCATACATGGTTACACTTACAGTCAATGCAGAAAATATAAATGTACATATAGCTCCAAACCTGGGCCAGGTTAGGTACAGGTAGACAAAACCTGCACATTCCCAATTTTACCTGCACTAAGGTGCACATGCATCCAGTATTTTGAGCCCTGAATTATATGCATGTCATAACACATCATACTGACTATCTACAGTTAAGTGGGTACATGGAAATGCTGTTAATGCATTTTTCTAGCTGACGTGAAGGGACATTCATTATCAAAAAATCTGGGATCAGAAAGGCCAATATGAATATGATTAATGTCCTTTTACCCCAGAGTCCCAGACTGCCTTCAGAAATTTGACCTGTCTAGTATCCAAGGCTTGAAGCTACGCAAGTGCACTGGAGTCCAGATGATGTTCATTGTAACCTTCAGATTTAGCATTATGTATGCATGACCAGTGGCTATTTCCACTGAAGTATCTCTATTGATGGCTTACGGGTGCATTTTCAATTCTGGGTGGTAGCGTTTGATTTCGAAAAATACTAGTGTGATCACTTTTGTTAGAACTCTATAAGCGGCAAGAAATTGTCATTCTAATAATTACCTATTAATGATTACCATCCAAAATTTTGAAAGGATAGCAAGCTATACTGTTCAAGAACCAAGCTTAGCTGTATAATGTAGATGAAATGTCAATGAAACATGTAATTGTGCAAAGGCACATACAAGTGAACAGTCAATATATATAGTAATTTGTTACTAGAGACATTTTAAATGCCATGCAGAGGTAATTTCCAGACAGAGGTAA
>NW_017804464.1:2224483-2240739 GCF_001625305.1 Branchiostoma belcheri
TACTGAGAAGGAATCAAATCTGAGATGATCTGCATACATTAATTTAAGTGTGACCCAGCTGTACCAATATCAGGGCTCGAAATACCAAAAACCATTGACATCACTTCTTTGATACTTCATACATGGCAACAGTCAATGCAGAAAATAAAAATCTAATAAAAATCTACATATATAATATAGCTTCATGTATGACAAACCACCAGCAGGTTAGGTGAAGGTTAAGACAAAACCTGCACATTCCCAATTTTACCTGCACTAAGGTGCACATGCATCCTAGTATTTTGAGCCCTGAATTATATGCATGTCATAACACATCATACTGACTATCTACAGTTAAGTGGGTACATGGAAATGCTGTTAATGCTATTTTTCTAGCTGACGTGAAGGGACATTCATTATCAAAAAAATCTGGGATCAGAAAGGCCAATATGAATATGATTAATGTCCTTTTACCCCAGAGTCCCAGACTGCCTTCAGAAATTTGACCTGTCTAGTATCCAAGGCTTGAAGCTACGCAAGTGCACTGGAGTCCAGAAGATGTACATTGTAACCTTCAGATTTAGCATTATGTATGCATGACCAGTGGCTATTTCCACTGAAGTATCTCTATTGATGGCTTACGGGTGCATTTTCAATTCTGGGTGGTAGCGTTTGATTTCGAAAAATACTAGTGTGATCACTTTTGTTAGAACTCTATCAGCGGCAAGAAATTGTCATTCTAATAATTACCTATTAATGATTACCATCCAAAATTTTGAAAGGATAGCAAGCTATACTGTTCAAGAACCAAGCTTAGCTGTATAATGTAAATCAAATGTCAATGAAACATGTAATTGTGCAAAGGCACATACAAGTGAACAGTCAATATATATAGTAATTTGTTACTAGAGACATTTTAAATGCCATGCAGAGGTAATTTCCAGACAGAGGTAATATGACTCAATCATGTATGTAAACAAAAATGATCCCTTATCAAATCATTGCAGGTTACTCAAAAAAGCATTTACAACTTGGAACAGCAAGAATTAACATGCTGGCGAACAAAGATATGACCTTTCTCTCTAATATCTACTAGAATAAAAATACCTGCAATGCATTAAAAAACGTACTATTATGATGCATGGAAGAAATATGCTTGTAATGATTGTTTCTCAGCATTTCAAAAATGCCTAAAGCACAAAAATGTCCTGTTATGTGCATGTCTGGCAAAGTGTACATTTTTTATAAATCCATGGTTATTATCCTTTTGTAACAAATCGAAATCCTTAGACCTACAGTGCATTTTGCAAAGGTAGGAGGAAAAAAATATTTTCTGGTTTTCATTGAAGATAACTGTATAGCCAGAGTAACTACCCATTGACATAACACACCAGGTGATCCAATTGATTAAATTTTGCTACACAATTAAAAGGTACCACCAAAGGCTGGATTATTTTCTGGATTTCAATGGAAAGAATTGATGCAAATTTTGCTGGAGGCTTGAAGGTCACAGAATGTAAAAATCTGTTTGGTGCTGAATCTCAAGGGAAAGGATTACACACACATAGAATCCAACAGTTCCCATAGGAAATGCAAAACTATATGAATATACAGTACCAAATTACCCGACAATTGGACACAGATACAGTGATTTTCATGTCTGCAACACAAAGTGACTATACCTAGATAGCCTCCGTAGCAGGCTTATAGAACTGGGGGTTTGGTGGTCTTCGGCTGTTTTATGATTAGCCCAGTTCTAAAAACGGGGGTAAATTCAACCAGGCCGGCTATGCTGTCTAAATGCAATCAGAAAATAGCACATAAAAGCTCCCAAAGACCATGAAGACCCCCAAAACCCCCAGTTTTTGGCATGCTATGGAGGCTAATACTTAGACATGTCATTTCAGTATTACATTATGGAATATGCCATATCAAAATACAAAAACGACAAAGCAAAAGATGGAAGAGGGGATTGAAAGAGTGAACTCTACAGTTATAAATTATGAATGTGAGTATTACAACAAAAGGACTGTCATCTACAATTTTTCTGGAATTTTAATTGCTCTTGTACCTGATGGACTCTATGAAATAATAACTTTTACTATATCTAGTGACAATCATAGGACAGTAAATAACAATGACAAGAATTGGGTTGACAAATTGACATACAGGTGTCCTGGTTAACCCATCAAAATTGTTATAAATGAGTCCTGGGGGATTTCATATCTGTAATCTTACAAATCTCTCTTCTATATCAACATTACACAGGTGATCAAGAATCAGAATTTTTCGTCTATTCTGCAATTTCTGGTCTGGGACGAAGCAGAAATGACCGACAATTCTTGGATTTGTTGCAACGCAAAATTATTACCGATATCTCTGGCACCTTTAGAAAGACTAAGATTTTAATTACTAGTACATTTCCTGGAAGCCAAATAATTTTTCAAAATTACAAAAAATTGCATTTTTCGTGTGCTGCATTTCTACAGATGGGAGGATAAAGCAAGCCTGTTTCTGCCAAAATAGATTTTTAGCAATAATCGTTGGTTTCAACAAAAATAATCGCCACAAATTTTACATCCGAGCGGACCGGTGGGTAGAAATAATTGTCCATGCGGTAGACCGGGAAAACGAAAGTGGGATGGACGTCAAAGAAAAATCGAACATTAAAAAAAAACCAAGCTATTTTTCTGAAATGCTACCGGGTAATAAATTATACAAGAGAAAATTTCTCAAATCTTCCTACCCCCTCATAGCTTGGACAATATTTCACTGTGGATTCGGAAGAGGGAATTTGAAGCATCGTGGTTTTTGACACAAAATATCGGTGTTTCGAACGTGGATGTCAACGTTTGATCCAGCGAACGTTCGTTACCTTCGGATTTCAGCTTCGTCAGCACGTAGATCAGGTAGTTATTGAAGTCTGGATACTGATTTAACGATTCTAATTTCTGAAAAAGTGGTTAAGGATAGAATTCTGACCTAACACTTCCATGCAAACGCGGTATAACCGCGAAAATCTCGACATTATCTGGCGTTCTACAAGGTACAGTACCGCCTTTGGCGCACCAGAGTGATCACATGTCTCATGAGGTCTGGTCTAACGCCTCGGACACCCATCTAAACTAACGATTGGGGACACATCGATGGTGTCTAAAGGATACTTGTTGTACGGCACGCTGTGTCTCCGTATCTGGGGACTGGGACTCCTTGAGAAGCTGTAGAATCTGTTGAAGACCAGCCGGGTCAGGCTGCCACTCCATTTTGACTATTCCGGCTTCTTTTTCCGAGGATCGAGAAGTGCACGCACTGCGCCTGCGCACCACGGCTGGATGGTCTCACTTCGGCGTTTGTGTTCACCATATTACCTGATGGACCAAATGTGTGACCAGGTGATAACATTTGTTTTTGGGGGTGAAAATGTACCCATTTGGCCTTTGACGTTAACTTTTAAATTCTTTGTACCCCTACTGCTCACAATCAGCAGAAAATCCAGCTTTTTCCATCTTTCATAATAAAATCTATGTATTAAACCCCCTATTACCAGGTAAATACACCTATCAATACCACTCATCACAGACATACCATCCCATGCTAGTATATAAATTTGAATATTTTAGTGGTGAAGGCAAAAGTATATTCGTCTCTTTTGAAGGTTTTCTTTATATTTATATTATATAGATATATGTACTTATGAAAATATATCTTTTTTCTTTGAAAAATATTTTAAAGGCATCCAGTGCGATTTTTTTCACTAGTTTAGATCTATTAGGAAATAATAAAATGGTTTAGGTACTTGTACATAATTAAATCCATGCATTATTAAAGATTGAATGTAGATACAGCTACTGATGCCTAAGCTCATAGAAATTATGAAAATATGCTGATACAAAATATTATCAATTATGTCACAGATATATATCTTATGACGCTGCTAACATCAAAATAAATGTCACTACATTAGTGTGCTAATATTTTTATTCAGTAATTTTCTTTTGATTAAAAATCTCAATTTATTATTCTGTACATGGAAAGACAATAATTTCACTAGTAATGTTCTTCTGTCAACATTGACATTTGTAATTAACAGCTGTAGGTCTGTATCACATATAAAATACCCAGTATGTTATGACACTAACTTATATATTACAGATGTGTTAAAAAAACACCAATACAGCGTACCAATGTTAATCCTTTTATCGTACAATGAATTTCATTAAATAAAAAAAAACATGTCAAGAATTCATGTGTACAAGCGTACAAGTAACATTATATATACACTTGGCCCTAAAGGAACCTACATATATGTAGGTCTCATTGCAGAAGGCCTCATTTCAGTTTGTCAAGTTGCCTGGCATCTTTAGAAAATAATGCACAAGTGCTCAAGTCCTCAGCACTTCTGCAGGTCTGTGACCTCCAGGTTCCACATGACCTTGTGGTTGACCTGATCACTGAGATCCTGAACTTTGACAGCCTTTAGGACAGGTCTGGAGCCACACTGTAGAACATATCCCACCACCATCAGGTACATACCTGGGGAGAAAACACACAGACTGCATTTTTCATTGTTGTTGATACATTTGAACTTGCCATATATAAAAAATATGTATACAATACAACAAGAGGGGATTGAAAGAGTGAACTCTTCAGTTATAAATTATGAATGTGAGTATTACAACAAAAGGACAGTCATCTACAATTTTTCTGGAATTCTAACTGGAAATGTATTCTAAATTCTTGATGTGGAACACAGTTGTACCTTTATCAAATTTGTTTTTAGCCTTGGGGATGTTTTTAATCTGCTCAACTTGGGCAGTTCCTTGTCCATCATCCACAGTGAGCCAGTCTCCAGCAACATCACAGTCCACCACAGTACCCTATTGTGTAAAGACAAGCACATCAGAAAGGATGGTATATGCACTAGTGCTGTATTATGTAGGGTTTCTGGAAACAGTCGGGGTGACCTGGTGGACTAAGCTACTTTGCAAGTCTTTTGAGGCCCCAAAGACTCTCTCAGTGAAAGATTGTGTATCACTGGATAATTCAAGTACAGTTAATGATTACTAGTATTCACAAATCACAAATATTATATGGCTTACTGTTCAGCATTATTTACATAATATTGCAGCATTTTCCAAAATATTTATACAGACACATCTTTCCAGAGGGCAACATGTACTAGATTACATGTGTCAGTATATATATTCAACTTTCAATTACATACTTGTACCCAGACCAAGTTGACGTCCCATGTTTTTGTGGATACTGGATTCAGCTGCACACGCCACAAAGTTGTCCCTGCAGCCCCGACACTACTACCTGTAGCAGGTGGAAGTTGTGTTCCTCCTGCTAGCTGGGAGATAAAGACCTTCCTGGCTGGGACTTTCCACTTCTCTCCCATTTCTCATCTGAAAAAAATTCAAAAAGTATAAAAGGTGTGGGAGGGGGGCGGTTTTCATTTCAACACGAAATCACTTCTACAGCATCTGTAGTGCTACAAACTTTCCTATAAACAGCGAAAACTATAAAATCTGCATAAATGTCAATTTTTTAAACCATAACGAATGACAACCAACAAAAACTGTCTATGTGTCGTTACTGTCGTACCTTTTCCTGAAACACTAATTTTTGTGTCTTCCCTTTGCCTCTTTGAAATTTGGCGCGGTCTGTAACCTTTGACCTTTCGTGCGGTAAGCTACTTCCGGCTTCTTCTGATTAAAAAAAAACGATTGATTCGGCCCAGTAAAAAAGTAAAACGTTTAAAATCAACATAAAAGCTTAGTTTTGAACATGTAAAATAGAAATTTAGTACTTCTTTTTCAAATGTAACGCACTGATTTTGATATCAAGGTGATCTATATCCCATGATGCAATGCGGTTGGAGTCCTGTCGCCAGGGTGACGGCGGGACGGAAAGATCGGGACGAAAGAAGGTTCGTACTATAAAAGTTAAATAACCAGTTAACCTGTTTTATTAACGTGTAGATAAGTTGTCATCTGCACCATCTAAAAGCTATCACCCTTTTGATACCAGTAATGTCTGTCTCGTGCCTCAAAAGGGCTTGTTCAATCGTTTGTTGACACAAAAATTGGAGAAGAGAGTGGGAGGGGGGCGTGAAATAAAGTATACTGTATTTTGTACATATTCTTTGCAAATTTACCGCAACTATAACATAATTCAATCCTTTGCAGAAAGTTACAATGTGGGAGGTACATTATAGGAAATAAATGAAAACTATTCAGGACACATAACATATATCCATACTTACATTTGATTCTGTTGTTTTTTTCGTGAATCAACTGAGAAGGGTGTTTTGTTTTGTTCTACAAAGTTGAAAAACAGACAAAACGGATGACTCTCAGAGTCCCAGGCTACATAAAAAAACACAATTGTGCTAACGCGAGAAGTCATCATACTGACTACTTCCAACACATTTATTCTTACAGAAATTTTGAGGAAAACGCTGATGACATTGTGCTGAAGTAACATGGCGGATGAAAACAAGGAGGGCGGAGGAGACAAGTCGCGTGCATCGAGCGCCAAGTCCACCAAGTCCAAGTCAGGTTCTAAACCAGGAACACCCAAAACACCTAGAAGTAGGGCTGGAAGTGGCAAGGGTAAAGATAAACGTATGTTTATTACTAACAAACAACTTTTGCAAAATGATGTCTGTATCTGTATCTGTATTGCTGGTATAACTGCCCTTCGACATAACACACACTGTCAATATCATTATTAGACTGACAGTCTATTTATGTTTGCTAGCATTATGATGCCACTTACTAGAAAATAGTCCCAAATCTCTAGACCAACATGCAATTAACAATGTTAGTACCAGTAGTTGTTTCAAAAGTAACTTATTAAGTTAAGATATGTACTAGTATACATGTGTATCAGAATCCTGGTCATTTATCTGTGAAATGTCGTCTGTTTTTGTTTCCAACAGCCAAGAAAGAAGATGATGTGAAAACAGAAGAAGAAAAACCTGCAACTGCAGATGCACCTCAGCCTACTGACAAACCAGTCCCACTCCCAGGTTAGTGGAGTAAACATGTACTGGGCAATAAACATGTAGTGAGTCTAGCGACAGTCACTATTGTGATTATTTTGTACTGTCACACAGGTAACATCATTTATGTACCTTGTTTCTAAGATTTTGTTGCACCTTTTAGCTGTTCCTGATGACATCACAGACATCCTTGCCATCTTCCTGGCCACCAAGACTCAGGAACTGTTCGAGTGCCGCGCAGACGAGGATGTGACGTCAGACAACCCTTACAAACTCCTCAAGAAAGAGGACATCATTCAAGACATGAAAACCAGGGCTGCTGTCTCCGACTTCAGTCCAGCAAAACAACTTGTCATGGTGTGATTCAATAGAATCTTACAATGACGCTCTGTTAGAACTTTCACAATAACCATCTATTCAAATAGTGCCTCTTTGTCTCCCTATACTAAGCGTTGAGTGTGAGTGCAGATAATTTAATATTAGTGGTAAACAGTAGCAACTAAATCAGAATAAGGAGCAATGCCCAATTGTGGTATTTACTGCATGCCTCATTTGCACAATCTACAAATTGTGTATACTTCTTGTCACTGGTACCCACAGGCACTGTTTATACCTTTGTGGCCAACAAACAGCTAAAAAGGACTACACTACATACAGTATTTTATAATGACTTGGTAGCACATAAAACAGCTTTTTTGTTCCTGCTAACACCTTCCAATGATGACATTTCAGGACTATCCAGGAGAGGAACTGCTGATAGTCTATGACTATGACTTCAAGCACGGCCAGAACTTCTACCTGATAACTACAGAGGAGAGCAAGGACAGGATCTTGAATGTAAGTGGAAGAAACGTTGTGTGAGTTTACAAGAAGTGCAACTTACTGACTATAATATTGTGTGCTATTACAGAACTTGTCTTTCCTCAGGGATTCCAAAATATCTCAATAAATGCTGTGTGCCATCCAAGTTGATTTCAAGCATGGTCTACTACATGTAAAAATGTATATACATAATGCACTAAAACTCATTGCCCCCACAGCCTCAAAAGGCTATGGGATTGCATATTACTTTTACCTGCATGTACATGTATGTATGTTAAAACTTTCCAGTTTAATGTTACAAGCTAGCTACAGGTAGAAACAAAGCTTCTAGCCCATAAAGTTTTTCAACTCAAATTGTCTATGGGGTAGCACTGACAATTTCAATTCAATTTATTTTATTTAACCAGTAATTACAACTCAGGCCAATTTGGCCTGCTTTTCAGGTAATCCTGGATACATATAAAAATACACACAACAAATATACATTACATAAACTATTACTAAAATTACAACATCCTAAACATCAAGAGTGTCAAATCCTGCACCTAATGCTCTGTATAAAAGTCCTAAGAAGTCCTGCTCCTAATGATCTGTATTAAAAGTCCTGAGAAGTCCTGCTTCTAATGTTCTGTTTAAAAGTCCTGAGACTAAGGAGCTGTCGTTGCTGTAGCGGAAGAGTGTTCCACAGGTAAGGACCATAGTACTGTAGACTGCTCCGGTATGCCGTGACTCTTGCTGGTGGACAGAAGAGTAGGTGAGGGTCGTAGTCCCTAAGACGCTTTAACTCTGAGCGAGTAGTCCGTACGCTTAATGTTGGAGGAGTCTCCCACTTGAACAGAGATGCCATGTACACCGGCGCACTACCACGAATTGCCTTAAAGACATTGACAAGAGTTGTGATTTCTGTCCGTTTGCGCACAGAATCTATCCCTGCCTCAGCTCGCAAGTTAACCGCTGAGATGCACATGTCTTAGTATGTTGTTGTATTCTGCCCAGCCACCCAGGCCAGGAGGTGAGGGAGGAGTTGAGGGAGGTGAGGGTGGTGAGGAGGAACAGGTGGTTGAGTACAAACCCCCCGTGCCCAAGGACTGGGTCTCATACGGCAGTGAGAAGGAAATCGCAGAGGAGGCTTTCGGAGAAACTCGCCCCAAGGTCTGTATCTGTCATAGTCTGTTGATACTGTATGCAAATGCCCCTCACCAACCACTTGTGTCATATAATATACTGCATATCCTAATCATCCAAATCTTTATCAATTTTATGTAATCGCATTTTCTTCCTGATCATGACATTCCTTATTCTTCAGAAAGCGTTCAAGATTGCCAGACCGCGGCGTGAGTTTGGCGCTCCGGTCAACTTCACGGACAGAGACGTGAAGGACGTGAAAGACGGCTACATGGAGTGTACGCCGTACGACGATAAGAACTTCTCGCTGCATCTGTTGGAGCTGGACAAGGCTACCCAGGCCATTGCTACATGGACAGACTGTTCCAGTCAGACTGACTGGTAGGGTTCTCTATATATTTTCACAAGCAGCCTGCTTCTAGCTTGGAATCTATCCCTATTTTTTCTCCATTCTCCTTAAAGTTTGTACTGGATAAGAGAAAATAGGGATGGATACTACAGTCACAGACTTAAATTTTGTGATCATCAATGTAAATTCTAATTTAGACGATCTTTTCCGTATATCAACTGTGTCTAGATATTTACACCTTGAAAAAATGCTGATATTTGACCTTGGGAGGAAATATATACAATGGTTACCAGGGGGTGGGGGGTGGACAACAGTGACAAAACTTCCTATTACTGTACCATTCCAGAAATAAAATTAAACCTTCTACCAGAGACATTTATTATAGCATCATAATCTATAAATCGGTCTTCAGGCAGAACTGTGTTTTATGAAAATATATCACACTGTATTATCAAAGATGAAAAAAAACACAAAATGTTTTGACATTCGAACTGAACTTTCTAGGAAAGATCCACTTATTATGATTGATAGAATAATATTTGTGTTAACTCCCCAGGAAGTACCCACGCAACGCTGTAACACAGTATCAGCCCAGGGAGTTCACTGAGGAAGAGAAGGAGAAACTCTCCAACTCTACAGAAGTCAAGGTCTTCATTGAAGGATCAATTCCAAGGTACATGTAAATAGTCATTCAGTTATAGGTCACAGCAAGGTTTTCTGTTACCTGTTGCAGTGCATCTAAGTTTTACAAAGCTACAAGTATCAAGTGCTTTTGAGGAACAACACCATATACTAGTAGCTAACATTTAGTCCCAAACCTTTCCATACAGATTTGAGCTGGCCCTGCAGCAGAATGAGATAGTGGACGTGTTCTTTGATGACTGGGCAGCCCTGGCCAGCGATGACGCCACGTTTGGAAGCAAGTCAGACGGTCATCTGAAGGAGTACCAGTCCTTCACTGACCTACAGTTCAGTAAGGATAAAACCATCACCTGTATAGATTGGCACCCCAATCTGAAAGGTGTGTGTCCCATCATTATTGGTCTGGTACTTAAGAGTTTATAAGGCCACACTGACTTAATTTTAGGGATGACATCCTCTAAGGACCCCCAAAGTAGTGTGTGGATGAATAAGAAAATTTCTAGCCAAAAATAATGATGCTCAACCACAGGAATACAAAGCTGGTATTGCAGGTATTGTCAATTTGTGGTAGTACATAGCGACTTTATGACAAGCTGGTGCATGCCGGCCTTTTGCGGCATTTCTGTATCAGCATTGTGCTGAGTTCTTGAGTTTCATGGAGTGTCGGCAACCTAGGTGCCATCCTCTGTAGTTACTGCCGGCTCCCTACTGTCGGTAGCTTCCATGGACTATGGAGGATGGCACCCAGGTCAGAGCCTCCTCGGAGATGATTTTTTTTTAGAACAGGTGAAAATCAATGTGCACGTGGATGTCATACATAAGATAAAATTGTCCAAATAGAATAGTTCAAATGAATTTATAAATCATCAAAATGACATTTCAATAAACGTTTGCTTCTATAATGATAATGTTTAGAAGTACATGTACAACAATGTATCTTTTCAAGGTATATAGGCCTTTAAAATTGACAGATAGATTTTCTTCACTCAACATTATGAATTGCTGGTTGGTTGATTTGCCCTGTGTCTGTTGTAGGTGTGATAGCGGTGGCTTGTTCTGAGAGGCTGACCTTTGACCAGAGGGTTGACAATGCCTCTAAGACGCTGATGACGCCATCGCTGATTCTCATCTGGAGCTTTACTGATCCCATCCACCCACAGGTAGGGTAGGTCAGGAAGGAGGGAATGAAAGATGGGCCAAAGGAATGACAAAATAACAAATTGATCTGAATTTGGATAGGGGCTAAATACAAGGTTTAAAATATGCACTCTTGCAGCACAAGTCATGTTTTCTGTGTGAGACTTATTGGAGATACTAGGTTGGTTTGCATACTAAGCAACTATTTTATAGTTTTACTGCAGCCCGGCTTCTCAAATACATGTACACTAAAATAAAAAAAACAGTGTTAATCATGATAGTAACCTGAAATGTTAGCTTTTGGCATGGAATATGACACTTCACTCCGGAACTTTAATTTGTAATCTTTATGAAAATTTTTGGCTTATTTTATTTTAACTGCAGTTTCATGATCCCAACTGAATTACATGTTAGCACTTACAGAGTGTAAAAAAACTGCAATACACTCAACAGCTCAAATGTTTCTGTTTCACTTTTCTCTCAGCTCTTGTTGGAGGCACCAGACGACATTTTCTCCTTCCAGTTCAACCCTTCTGACCCCAACATCATCGCAGGCGGCTGTATCAATGGTCAGGTTGTCCTGTGGGACATTTCTCAGTACTTTGACCGTCTGAAGAACCCACGATCGGGCGGGAAACTCAAGCAGAACTCTATGAATGCCTTGGTGAGTATTGAAAGTGGAGACAATGTTTGTTTTGTCTTAGCTTCACTGACAAATATTTTTCTTGGACCGTTTCCACAATACAATGTACTGGTATGAATATTGACAGCGTTTTGATTGTTGTGACATCCTTTTTATTCCTTCTTTCAACAATCCTGAGACAAGGGGAAGAAAGCAAGACTTATCTTGCAGTTCTTGCCCACATCTGGAGTACCGTTGCAATTTTCTGAATCCTGTTTATGGCCAGCTGCCAGCCTTAGTTTTTGTCTTTAGTACATTACCTGCAAAAGTGACTGAGAAAGCATGCTAAAGCTAGAAAGGAATTCGGGCAGCTATTTTTTTATTGGTTGAAGTTGACTGTTCATTACTGCAGCAGTATTTATGACTTGTACAATTTTTTCCAGCCTGGATTTGAGGATGAGAATGCGCTGGCCATCCCCATCATCCGTTACTGTGCCGTGTCGTCCATAGAGAACAGCCATCACCTGTCCATCACAGACATACAGTGGATCCCTGACCATCTGGAGGTACATATATCATATACTTGTGCTCTTAGCACTGCTCCCTTGCAGATTTATATTGTATTGCACCACAGGGGCAGGGCATTGCTCTGGTGACCCCTAACCCTCTAAGTGTGTCAAGACTTGGTCCTCTCACCAGTTGCATCTGGTTCTGAGGTGACCAGTACCATGTGAGTGTTCAGCTCTGAAATTATGTACCACAAATGCTATTCTACTGTTAACTGGTGACTGATTTATTCTGTGACTGGTTTATTCTTTGTCTGTGACTGGTTTATTCTTGGTCACTACTAATTCTCCTTTCTCCTAATATCTAGATCAACAGATATGGCCTCCCAGTGTACAACAAGCATGGGGACTGCAGCCAGATCCTGACATGTGCAGGGGACAGCTGTGTCATGGTGTGGGACACCAGGGCTCCCAAGGTCACCTTGAACCCGCTAGAGGCCAAGAAACAGGAGACTGCCCACCCCTTGGGCATCCCTGCGACCTTCAAACACCTGGATCTGTCCTGGAAACCTGTTCTCAAGGTATCATACACTAGCACGTTGGCAGGATGTACTGCATCCGCGCTAAACCTGTAACGTTAATGTATTGTGCATGGCATCTTGTTTTATGGTCATATTTGAGTATTTAAGGATGACTCTCTGTCTATAGTTTTCAAATGTTGTGTCAGAAGAGGTATTGTCTGCAAGAAACAAAATTCTGCAACATTGACCAATCATTCAACAAAAAATCTTGAAAATCTTTTTAAGCAAGTGCATAACGTTCTGTCTACATGCTCCATGCTCTCATTTTATATAAATTAACTCTAACCTATTGTTGTTGTGTGCTCTATCCCACAGGTGTCCCTGCCCAAACCTGACACCAACGGAGAATTTGCCCCCCTGAAGGTCAGCATCAAGGAGAGGCAAGGTGACAAGGCACATGGTAAGACCTGTACAGCTGCTCTAAACATAGGCTTGATGATTGTGAAGGGAATGTAGACTGTTACATACTCTTCAGTTTCAGCACCAAGGAAAGACCCCACTGCCAATTTCAAGCACAAAGAAAAGCAATGTTATCTGAGTATTAGAACAGCACCATACAAAGGATATGTTCAGTGTCTGTATGATATTAGTTGGTTAATGTGACTCTTAGTATAACTGAGAAGCCCACAGTTTTACAACAGGTTATTTTGATTACTTCTGACTTGTATCCTTCATAGATAACCATTTCAGCACCAAGGAAAGACCCCATTGCCCATTCCAAGCACAAAACAAAAGCAATGCCATGTTTCATCTTTTTATCATTTAATAGCACTACGCAAAAGGAATGTTCTGTAATTTTACAGTGTTAAATTCCTATGTAAAATCCCTGAGATGCCCACAGTTATACAATAGGTTGACCTGACTGCCTTTGCTTTGTGTTTCCCAGTTCAGAAACAGATAGAACAGCTTGAGAGGGAGGCGTTAGGAGGGGGCATGAGGAGAGAGAGCACCATGGGTGGGTTTGGGAGATCCCGATCGGCTAAAGACCAGAAACCTCTGGAAGGGGTGACCACCAAGTTTTATATCTCAACTGAGGTACTTGTTTTTGTTTACTTGTTTATTTATTGAGAGTAAATGGATGATAATATCAAAATATGCTAGAAAGCCCATCACTGATTGTAAAAACACATTGAATTTCTCATTCATACTACTTACCGTAGTCTTTGTAAGGTTGCTTAGTCTCATAGTACATGTGTGTTTGACATATAGTAGTAAATGTAGATGCCATTGTACAATTGTCCTGCAATAATATTTGTTGTTGTATTTGAATAGATCTGCCCTTAGATTTCTTTTTGGTTTTACACACTGTCATGTTATGATTAAGACTTATTGCTAGTAGTGAGTGCTATGAGAAAAAATTCTCATTTTTTTAACATCATTGTTTTTGTGTAGGATGGAGAGGTGGCGTATGCAGACATGAAAATCGAGAAGGATCAAGACTCTGGGAAAATGACAAGTACGTATAAGATTTTCTGATGTGTGAAGCAAAGTTTAACTGTAACAGTAAATTCAGAACACAAAAAATAGACTAACAATAGTAACATATCCTAAATGTATTGCAACATTATGTAACCATGCCATGGTGACAGACGTCTGGTCCTGATCATTGACCTTATATGTTTGGAACGGACAAAGAAGAAGAGGAAGAAACTGAGCAAAAACAATATGTTTTCCTTCGATAAACATAAAAATTACATCTTTGCTACTTTCCCCCAGATCCCAAGCCTTCCTGGTACAGTGCCCTCCATGGCGGCCCTGTCCACACCCTTCAGAGGTCCTTCTTCTTCAAGAACATCATTCTCTGTGTCGGCGGCTGGACATTCTCCATCTTAAAGGAGGAGAATCAGGTATGGAATTGCTTATATTAATTAAAACATGCTCCTAAGTCTACAGTCAAAATGAAGCTGTAGATTTTTACAGGGAACCAGGCTTGATTTGATTTGATTTATTGAAGTTGCAACAGTGGGACACAGGCAACTGTTGCTGGTGTTGACAGACAATATTCATTTTCACTTGAGTTAAGTGAGGAAAGTCATGTAAAGTGTCTTTTCCAAGGGCACAAGATCGGTGGCATGTCAGGACTCAAACCTGGGTCCTCTTGGTTCCGAGTCAAGCACTCTGCCATTGCGCCAAACAACCCCATGAATGAAACTTAACTTTCTGCTTTTTGATCCCATCAGCTGGGCCCGCTCCTCTCGTCCTGCTGCTCTCAGAAGAAGTACACGGCGGCCCACTGGTCTCCCACGCGGCCCGGCGTGTTCTTCATCGCCACGGAGGAGGGAAACGTGGAGGTGTGGGACCTCCTGGACAAGACCCACGAACCCACGCTGACTCAGAACATCACTGCCTGCAGCATCACACGCATCTTCCCCTGGCAGATCTCAAGTGAGCTGCAGGCCTGCTGTTAAGGGCACCCGATGCAATTCTAGAGTGGCAAATATTCTGGATAAGGAAATCTGTCTGATATTGGCATTTACTGCCTTTTCTTACTATGTTTTCGTTGTCTTTTCATAGATACCATTTGAAATTGCGCAGAAACAAGCTTCATGTGGAGTCTCTTAATTCTTTTTGGTCCAACCTATAAATACAGTGTAGCTACATTGTAGAATCAACCATAATACCAAACAAGCAATGATCAGAAACTTGACTTTGAAAATCCAGTTTTCCTGCTCTGAAATTAATTTGGGTGCCTTTGGGATGGTTTTAGTATGGTCATAACTTGAACATGCTTTTTAGTAGTTTGTGATTAAGACCTGTTTTGTACAGTTTAATTCAAAAATGATACTGTGACTACTACAATGTTCCACCTATATCCCAACTATTGTACTATCCTGTAGGTAAGCAGCAGTTATTGGCAGTGTCAGATGACATGGGAACGTTACACATCCTGGAGGTACCATGGAACCTGCGACATCCATCCTCCAATGAGGTAAGCTAAAAGTTCAGGAAGACTTAGTGTAGCGGTGGTAAATGTTGCATTTTTTTAACACTCAACATGATGTTACATCAAACAAAATTATGACAGAAAAAATCTCAGGCTTGCTAGAACACTGATGTCCTGTCTTTGAAACCTGTTGAAAATAATCTCGCCCCCCCCCAGGCCACGAGTATCCAGAACTACTTTGAGCGAGAAGAGAAGCGGCTAGAGTACTACGTGGGCAGGCTGGCATTCAGAGAACAGGAGAAGAGAGAGATTGACGCAGAGGAACAGAGAATCAAGAATGTAAGGAACACAATCTTGTCTGATGTAGTAACTTGTCAAGGTTAACTAAGATGCAACGATGAAGGTTAGACATCCAGGTAATAAACTCGTTGAAAATGCCTTCCCTTGCTTATGCCACATTTGATGCCACCTTTCCCAAAAGCACAAGTACGGTTAGAAATAATGCATAGAACTGACTATGGCTGTTCCATCCACCAGGCCCCACCCCCTGCGGAGGAGAATGAAGAACAGGTGCAGGAGAAGATGAGGAGGGAGTACGAG
>NW_017804464.1:2240759-2333420 GCF_001625305.1 Branchiostoma belcheri
CATTGCATTAATCTTGCTGAGGCTAATGCAATGTAAGCCGGAATCAAGAGTCGCCGCGGCTACTCCATGCTAAGACCCAGGCCGGCCTTTGCCTATGTGCCCGTGTAGTACTGTATGGTTGTTCCATGTTTTTCTTTCGTTTTGGACTTACATAATGTACTAAATGCACTTCAGACAGGAAATATAGCACTGCTAGGTTTTTACCACTTTTACTTATTCTAAAGCTAGCTACAGGCATAACTGTGTTACACATAGTGTTAGTGTTCAACTTCCTGTAACTGTTATGCGTTGAACTTCATTATAGATATGATAGAATTGCTAATTTGTTAGCAGCTGTTGGGGGAGGCTAAAACCGCCATGTTTTCCTATCTGCCCTTTCCTGTGTGAAACCATCTCCTCCCACCATCTGCTTGGAGATTACATACATGCCATGACCTATATTTGTTGTGACATTTTTGGCCATTGGTTGTAAACAGATTGAGAAAGCAGGCATGGACCTGTGATTTGGTCAGGCACACTGGGTCACCCTGAAATATTCTTCACAGTAAGTGTGTTGGGTTCTTGAATGTGTAGGAGTTTGACAGCTGAAGTTTCCACATACATACGTAGCACTAAAATAGTCACTTCTTACATATTAATATGTTTTATATGTTTTGCACTGTCAGACCCAGATGATTATGATTGGCAGCCGCCATCCGAGGCTGACCTGAAGGTGATTGAGGCACGTCGGGAGCGGAATGACCAGATCAGCAAGCGGATGGGAGACTACCTACTGAAGGGGTGGAAGATGCTGGGTACTAACTGTGAGGAGTGTGGGGTGAGGGGGCAAAAATTTACCTTGATCCTCTGTCACAGTCACAGGTTTAAATGTAACGTTACCTAATTCATCTGTATATATATGTACTTACCATATTTGTTCCCTGTACAGTGTATTCTGCTGAGGGACAAGCAGGGAGCTGACTACTGTGTGGCCTGTAATGAACTTGAATCTGATCATGACAAGGATAATCCAGGTGAGGATGGCATGGTTCTATGTGTACATCTACGTGTATTCTCTAATATATATGGTTGAGTGTCATCTTTAAGGTTTAAATGATAGCCAACGTATATAGTGTTATACAGTACATGTACTTAGATTCCTTGTGACTGGTGATTAGGCCACACCAATTTATTTTCTTGGTTAACGGATTTTTGTAGAAAAAAAATGGAGCGGGCGGGCGAAAAAAAAAAATAAAAATAAAAATTTGATACTACCTGCCATACATGATGTAGTGTGAAATCCAGACTGCTTATTAAGTTACGAAAATACTGGGAAAGAAACAAAAGACAAGAGAGGATGTACCGTATTGTGTTTTATTTGCTATCCACACCATTTGGGTTAATTGATAATCTTTTTCGTACACGAGCAAAATGCAGAAAACAAGTTTTAGCATGTTACTTCCAAGTTCCACCATCATCATATGTACCCTGATATGTACTCTAAAACATGACACGAATGTTAACTCTCACAAGCAATTTCATAGTCACAACAACTTTAAAGGGGACAAAATTTATTCAATTATACATGTACTGTACCTAGATTCTGCTTTGATCCGAAGTTCCAGCTTTCTCAAACAATTTAAGTCCGCCATGAGGCTCCCGCCAGAACAAAACAAATGACTGAGCCAACATGGTTCCAGAACATCGCATCTGATTGGTCAGAAAGTAAAACAATCCACGATTGGCTACTTTACGTCATGTGACTATGTGTGCAGGAGCGCCTCTAGCGACATTGGTATCAACTGCAGCAATTTCATTGGGGTCTCCCTGTTCAGTGTATTACCGGCCTGTGGGGTCTAAACTATGACGTTTTTTATTTTTATTTTCATTCGGCAAAAAAAGCAAGCGGCGAATCCGTTAACCAAGGAAATAAATTGGTGTGGCCTGAGGCAGTCTTGTTAGCCTGTAATGCTGACTTTATGCAAACTATAGTCTCTTAATTTCAAGGGGACAATTCCTAGCCTGGGTGCCATCCTCTGTAGTTACTGCCAGCTCCCTAGTTGCCAGTGACATTAGGGTTGTAATAAAATATAACTATGGAGGCTGGCACCCAGGCTAGACAATCCCAATTTTGGGTTACAGTAACTGTTCTTTAATGAATTCATAAGATTGATGTTGTAGGGCACTTGTTGGGAGTTCTGTTTTGGGCTGGATTGTAGAGAATATGAACATATTGTATATATTGTATTTCTGTAAAAGAAGAATATATAGTTTGTCACAAAAAAAATGTCACCTTCATTAATTCATGACTGGTGTAAATTTGGTCTTTATGCAATGCTATATTGCTTCTTCTAATATAAATTTTATTTGAAACTATGGTTATGGGAACCTTATCATTTAAGCTGTATGTAGTTTCTTTTCATAGACAAGTATCAGGTGGTTGCACCCAGTGGTTTAACCTGAATCCTTTTGAAAAAGATAGTTTTTCACACTTTTCCTGTAAATAAAGTTGCTGCTAAACCTACACTCGAGTCTCAGTCCTTTATCCCGCTTTCTTTGACACTAAAGAGGGCCTCACTATTCTTACAGTAGGGAAAGCTGGTCGTGAAAAATCAGGCCTGGAAAAAATGTGTTTCCAGTTTCAGTCCTGAAAAAAACTAGGGTCACTATTTAGGGATTTGTTTTTCTTTTTAGATTTAAGCTGAACTGATCCGACACCAATTTTATGGACTTGCCAGTTAAAAAAAGGGTAGCGTTGACAGGAAATTGAAACCACACAAATGTCAACAATGAAAACAAGTGCTGGAAACTTTATCAAGAATGAAATGGAAAACAGGTTTTTAAACTGCGCATACCAACATGTTAAAAAATCTTACATTTTCAACCTCACTTGGCAACTTTATTTCACTTGTCCGTTTCTAGTCAGACATTCTAAATTGGCAACTGCCACATTACCAAATTGGTAAGACAGCACTGTCTAAGTCACTTGTCTTGGTACTAGTATGTAGTTCTTAGGGGATAACAAAAAGATTGGTCGCACAGTGCCTTGTGCTCTGCTCAGTGATCTACATGTACATGTACTTCAAACCGATCATTAATCAAGTACCATCTTTGTTGTTGAACTTGTAACAATAGGTTGATATAAAAAAAATTTACCTTGAAAATGTTCTGGTCATTTCTGTGAGATAATTGCACAGATATGTTGAAAAGTGGGAGCAAATGACAATTTTTTTTCAATTTTTGGTGCAAAAATGTTACATGATTTCTCTCACATATTCTTTCCCCTACTAAACCAGGAAAAAGTTCAACTTGGTAAAATCACATGATTGTCACTTCAGGCTCTCTTTATACATAAACATAGTCTAATACCACATAAAAATTACACAACATGTTGAAATGGCACTGTATTCATCCACTTACTAGTACATATATCCAATAATTATTAATACAACATCACTACAATCATCAGTGGCAAAAATGCCTCCAGGATTCTGCAAATGGTTGTTACACTGGAGCAGAAAAAAAGTTGTGGATGATGAATATTGATTTTTCACTCAAATGGACCTGGCCTCAATAGAATCAAGACACATGTATTTCATTTTGTAATACAGTTTCTAAACAACCACACTGGTCGTGACAATTTTCTGAAACTCGACTCTTTTAATGACGTTAATGCATGTCTTTACATGCACATCTTGATGCATTGGTAAATAAAGTTATTGTTAAACAATTTCTGATGCTATTTTGAGCTCAAAGGTTTTGCAAATGGGGGTACTAGTGTTATCAGAAGAAATTTTGCTATTACTCCATAAAATCAGCTCATGTTCGTAATACAAATTTTCTTTTCAGTCTTGAAGTGTACATGTAAGCTATATATGGCACTAGTGTGTCTTCATATAGTTGTAGTATACTGCTGCTTCACTTCTGTATTGTCAGAAGGCAATTGTTTCAAATACATGTAGACAGTGGACAACTTAGCAAAATGATATGGCACTAAACTGACAGCCAGATATTGTATTGGACTATGCATGTAAGCTATCTGTGTGCCACATCTGTAAATATTTAAAGGAAAAGACAAACATAAAGATGTCATATGCAGACTTCTGTTGATAGTTGTAATTGTGTGCTATTCAATTTGCAAATATTGAAAGTTTCCTTTACGTCTTCTTTCTTAAGGATAGCCATTTTTGATAAGCCTTTTTATTTTCAATTTACGCTTTTCTTTTTTAAAAAAATCACCAAAAAAACATAAGAAAAAGCACTACTTATGAGTGTCTTTTTTGTAACATCATGAATTAGAAATATTCAACAATGGAATGTTCCTCGCTTGTATACATGTACATGTAAGGGAACAGTTGTCTATTTGGATGGTCAAATGTAGGTATCATTCAAGTTATCTGTACTTTTATTTGTACTATCTGTATTATTTCAATTCCTCTACATGAGAGAAAATAAACATTAGAAAGTTTGAGTAGAATTCTAGTTCATACAACAGACTGTTGTCAAATGGGAAAATATAGGAATTGAAATTTTGTCAGAATGTCTTTGGAATGCGTCTTTGGTAGCACAGTCGCTCTTGATGTTACTTACTATGAGTATGATTCTATGAAATAGTAATAATAACAGTTAGTACATACATATACAACAAAGCAGCATACTTATCAATAACTGCAGCAAATACTAGGTAAAACAATGGCACCATAATGACTCTATATTGACATGACGTACAAAACAATGTCATAGTGGACTCTAACATCATAGAAAAATTCAATCAAGACCTAAAACAATCCAGCAAAGAACTTTCTTTGATTCTACTACAAACCTAGAAGTCCTCTTTTCAATGTGATCACATACGACCTTTCCATAATTGTCTACCCTGTTTCTTTATCATAATTTATATCAGCAACAATTTATACAGAATTAGAGTCCACTAGGAAAGTACAGGAAGAAACACATTTTGGGATCAAAGACAGTTTCATTTTCAAGCAAACATATACATTAAATGGTGCAGAAGGCAACACCACTGCTATAAGAGTGGCTAGTTGTAGCAGATGTTTTTTCCTACATACACATAACAGTTAAAACAGTCATATAGCTCTCTATAGCACGTCGGCAGAACGTACTGCACCTGCACAAAATCTGTAAATTGCGCATAACACTTCGGCAGAATGTCTCATATAAGGTTATATTCGCGCATATAAGGTTAGCATCCCGTCTGTAGTTTCCAAATGTTGTGTCGGAAAAGATATCCTCTGCAACAGGCAAAATTCTGATGCAACTGTGACCAAAAATCTGACGAAAACTGCAAAAAGTCAGGGTTTTGCGCAGGCGTAGTACATTCTGCCAACTCGCTGCTCTCTATCTTTCTTCTTGTAAGGCATAGCTGGTCTACAATGAACAGCCACAAAAAGACAACTACGGAATCACACAATCACTCGGCACGTTACATGGCAGGGTTCCCTCTAGTTCGCAGGATGTCTGGTCTGAAGATTTTCAGCCGTATGACCTGTTCTTTCTTCTTGGTCAGGTATTTGATGGCGTCCTTGTGTGTGGCCATTGTCAGGTCGTAGCCATTAGCCTGCAACAGAGAAGAGCGACAACAAACATTAGTAACTTCAAAGTATTATCCTAAAGCATCCTGACATTACTGTTACATGGACCAAATGCGAGGCAAACAGTCTAGCCACTCTACCCATCGCACTAGTGATAATAAGTCTAGCAAAATATCAATAGAATTTATTATACTATAGATAATCTTCATACCTGTAATATTTTGTCCCCCGGATTCAGCCCTGCTCTTGCTGCTGGTCCATCGGGCATAACATTGGTCACAAATATGCCCTGTGGTAAGTACAAAATATGAGACTCAAACACTGGATTTGATGACATTCAATGTACATATACATCTGGACAGTGGAACATTGAACAAAATTAGTGTTGTTTTTTGCCATCTAAATGTTCCTGTATACTAGTATTAGGACAGTGCAAATGCAACATGTGTATTAGTAAAAGACAGTGCAACACTGAGAATGAAATGAGTGCTGTTTTTGTTATGAATAATACAAGCTGATAAGAACAGGTCATTTGAGTTAACGTTGTCTGTCATCTTTTTTTGGTGAGAGCTACTATGTGCAACATAAAATTGCTATCAACTTAAAAAGGAGACGTGTTTCCCAGTAAGAAAAGGGGGGGAAATGTTCAAGCTACCATAGCAGTAGCCACCATATCTAGGGCAAAAGTACAGTACATGGGAAACGGCAAACACTTGCTGGAATGTGTGTAATGTAAAACATGAATGCCAGATTCTTGCTCTGCCCTGAAGCACCTCTAGTAAATAAACGTACTTCCTGTACCTGTAACTTTGTAAGGAAGGTATGTCAAGTGACACAGCTCTTCAATATGCAAATGATGTAGACTTACTCATGATCATGCGCAGTATGGAAAATATATTCCTGAATGTAGTGGCAGTGGTTTAGTGATATTACAGCTGAATAACCTGTTCAAAGCAAGATGCTTATATATCATATTATAACAATTTGAGATTTACAGGATTAGAATTAATTGTAAATCTTGAAATATTCGGGGTGGCTTCATTTTTACCGTTTTTACAATTAGCCTGGGTACCATCCTACTTGTATGCCGGGGCTCCCACACTCGCTTCCCTAAGAAGTAGTAGGGAAGCGAGTGTGGGAGCCCCGGCATACAAGTAGGATGGTACCCAGGCTATTTTACAATGACCTCTCTGCCACAAATTGAGGACATTGATTTTTTAAAGAAAAGTAGGTAAAAATCATGGTGAAATCAGCTTATTTGAGTTAGGTTTTCAAACAACTGGGTCATCAAAGATCCATGTAGTGCCCACACTGTCATGTCGTAGGTTATTGGGACAGTCTATTATAATATGGGTGGGATTATATCGATGATATTGAATGTCGCAATCTGTGTCTCGGTCTTGTCTTGGCACCATGCTTTTTTGTAAGAAGACCACTTGTTTAAGAATGGCACTTTTCCTCTGTCCTGAACTTGGGACTGAGGAAAAGCAAGGATGTCATCAAGTTTGACTGTACCTGAACTGAGCATGTGGGCTCCCACGAAAACCAGTCTTAAGACTGATGGGACTACCTACCTGTTCCCAAGATAAATAAATGAAAAAAAAAGCCCGGTTTACCCACCGTGTCATCAGGTGCCCATGGATTTCTGCTGGCATCCTGGTCGATCCCTCCCCCTATGCTGAACCCCAGACCAGCTGAGCCGCCAACTGGCTCCTTCACTATCTCTATCAGCAACTGTAGGGGAAAAACATCAGTCAAATATCAGCCAACACTCTGAATTGTTATACTAACGTTACATATAATATAATATTACAACATGTACAATATAGCCGGAAGGTGCCCATTTCATATTGGTTATGATGCCAAAACCTTATTAATTGGTGGTGTTTAAATCCCATAAACACTGCAACTGCAAGTGGAACAAGCATTCTGTTTGAATGACTGCTGGTGACTCCACAAATGGAACACCCAAGTGACTCCCCCCAATCCAACTGTTAAAATGGAACAGTCCACCAATCAATATACCTGAGTCGGACTTCAGAAGGACTGCCAGCTGATCTCACTTCCCCTTTCAACTTTTCCAATACGTAACAGCAGAAAATCCTGTTGTTTCAGACCAATGTCCTACATAGCAGTTGACAGGAAAATCCTGACATGTACAATTCCAAGGAACTTACTTCCTATAATCAGTGTCCTAAACAATTGGTCACAGCACTGCACAAAATAACTACATCGGTATTAGGTTTCAGTCTATTTGCTTACATACAGACTTCTGTCAGGAAGTGTCCTTGTAAGAGGAATTTCAGGTAAAGGAAATTCCAATGCCGTCATACCATGGCAATTCTCAAACAACTGTTACTAAACTGTGTAGTATCCTTCATACTAGCTTACAGTGTAATATAGATCTATCCTTTCTTTTCTAACTCCATTCCTTGTATTTAAATCTCTGTTGAATATAGCATGGTTCTACAAAGTGTGGGTCATGTTTTTACATTCAACTGAAACTACTTGTGTTCAAAACATAACATGTACAATAGAAGAAGGTAACTATTTCGGTAGCAGCTGTTTTGCTTTTTGTGTCAACTTCTTACAGTGACCATCTGGAGAGTTGGACACTGAGAGGACGGAAATCTGCAAACTGTGTTCCAAACCACAGTGACATTTCCTTAAAGACTTAAATGAAAGCAGTGGTACTGAGGCTAGATTAGGAGACCGTAATTTAAGTCAGCATGCTCAAGGCAAAGGTTTGGTCCTGTTCTGTACATTAAGGTTTCTCCCCCTTAAACATGCCAGCAACTTCAAAGGAAAGATCTGTAAAACATATGGCTTTAGAACTTTGATTCCATTTCCTGTCTGAAAACTGTGCAATGTTAACTGCTTTCACATCTTACAGTATTGGCCATTTTAGACCTATAATTAGCTGGGCAAAGGTAGTAATAGAAGTACATTCTGTATTCAATTGGCTTCAAACATAAACCAGCAATTTACACCAAGGGTCCATAACCAGTGATGGGTGGAAATATTGTCCAGTGAAGACTTACTATTTAGACATTACCTTGTAATATAAATACTGTTCATACATGACAGTTCAAGACAATGATTTTCAAACCAAATTGCTTCTAAACACTAAAGACTGTCCTATATCTATGTTGACGATCAGCTGCATAATAAAGAAAGCACATAATTGACATTTGGGTTTGGTTAGGCTCTGATGGGGTCAGGCACATAATTTTTCTAGCCTTTTCCTGAAGGTACGGCTGCGTTGGAAATGATACTCTCAAGTCACTGGTCTTAAACTATCCTTAAGGTTGTTCACCTTAGTCCTAACCCTGGACTTGACACCAAGGCCGCGGGGTCAACACAGAGAGGGGTGGGGCACCAGAACTGTCAAAAGGCTCCGAGCCTATCGCTCGGCTTTTCTGTGCTCCCTTCCCCTTCGATCGTCAAAGCTAACAATTTCTAATACTGTATAATAAGTAGTGTCTATGTACGGTAAGGGTTGGGTCTAGGAAAACGGAAACACCCTAGACAGACGGACAGACGAACTGCACACAAAAAAACGGACCAGGCCGGAGAGATCTAAAAGGATATCTGTGTCGCTTCAGACGGCATCCCGCCCGAGCTAACAAACGCTCGCTATGCGCGACTGAAAGTTCAAGACGTCAGATTTCGAGACATGAACGTCTTGAAGACATACACCCCTCCTAATAAGAGCGACAACTTACGCAAGGAATGCCACCGATCGGAGACCCAGCCGCCATGATGTTCTGATCACCACTGGAGTAACGCTGTTTCTTACCCAGCACCCCCCGCGGTGAGGCTCTGAAAAGGGTTCTACCGGCATCTTGGAGAGAAAAAAAATCACCAGTTGTTTTTGGCAGATACATTTTATCTACAGAAAGATAGTTGAAAGTCATGGTTAATAATGTTATACGTGCTCTCGAAGCACATGTTGACGAATAAAAACAAATGCAATACACACATAACGTTTTCATATAACCCATACCACACCCTTTTAGGGTCTTCCTACCAGCCCCTTATACGATAACATCATGAGAACTTTATTGCACGACAAACATAGAACAATACAACCAATTGCAACAACTATTGAATATGGCACAAAAAGGGCATAGAATAAAATCATTGTTATGAAATTTGAATACTAGAAGTTGATCATTATTGGCTGCAGACCAGAATTCTGGCGGCACACAATGTTTTAAGATCCTTAATTTGCATTCTTATGTTTACCTTCGCAGTAGGAAAATATATTGTTTTTGCTCAGTTTCTCCCTCTTCTTCTCCAAACAAGACCAGGTCAATGACCTGGACCAGACATCTGTCACCATGGTAATTGGTGTTGTCACAGGCACCCCGTGGTGTTGGATTACATTATGTAGCAGGACAGAGTTAGGGGGAATAGTCACCATAAATATGAATGTGTTTGAGTAAGAATAAACAGAGCATTTCGTTTAATTTTTTCCTCCCGGCTTGGAATTGTGACCCCAGCAGAAGGAAGGCTACTCAGGAACGTCCCCTTCTCTACTTGCTTAGACCGTTCACTGACATTGATCCTGTCATGACCCCTACGCTTTGGATAAGGTGGATTCAAATTAATTAAGTTAAGCGTGCTCTAGTTTGCTTTCCTCAAACACGCGTACCTCCACACGAGCCTTCCAGGCACTGACAAAATGGACAATCGCACTGTAGTAACCTATTCATACACATGATTTGCTGAGTGCTGGAGGTCTGGACCTGTCAGTTCAAAGAAGCACGTTAATCCCTCAGAGAGACCATCCCTTTATCATCTTTGTTAGTCTTTAAATACCACCTGACATCTGGTAACGACGCTTATCATTCTTCATGAAATGCCCCCAGCCTTCGGGCCATCTTCACCTGACTGAGGCTGTAGCACTATCCAGTCAGAGACGGGCACACAGGACCAGAAAAGTGCGGGGAATACTTCAACATAGACAAGAGCGGAGGTAAGTTTTTGTCTTGTTGATTTTGAGCGTCCCATGATAATTTAGATGCACCACTAAGAAACATGTACGCGAAAGCAGTAGATCGAGACTGACAGTATCATGCGGTGCCTAGATAATTGTAGTGCGAACGGCAGCCGCACAAGTAACAAAATTTTACATACAGACAACTTAGAATTGAAGTCTCAACTCTTAATTTTCAGTTCATGATTTTAAGCATGTACTTGTATGTTTCAACATACAAATACATGTATTTGTAGATGATGTAGATGCATCTGTATTGGCAGTAAGTTGTACATGATTTGTGTGCTAATTTGTAATGTATGTAACGTTATCTGTTTCATGTATTTGTGTACGTTTATTGTCAACGAGTCCTGAAAGATTAGCCCCAAAAATGGGAGTAAAATGGTATCTCAGTAAGGTCAAACTAGCCTCTACCTATATGTTCGGAAATAAACATTCCTACAATTGAAAATGAAACATTGATTTTTTTTCTAAGAATTCGGCTTGTCTTAAAAAAAGGGACGTCGTGCAATTTTGTGAAGATACAGACGACATTAATCATAAGATAGAAGGACGCGGTGTCACAAATAGCACACTTGCACACCCGGCTAGTGAAGGGCAGTTCCACAATTCGACTTCAATTAATGACATAAATCATCCGCTACACCCACCCAGGAATATCATCCATATCATCCCTTTGAAACTGAAAAATCTGTCGATTTTGTAGGAAGAATATGTGAATTGCCTTACGCGCTATCCCAATCAATCATCGGATAATTTTAGGGCGGCAAAACCGGATTTTCAAAGTTAATTTTTTTGGTCATTCTTTTTATGTAGTAAGTTGGTCAATCCTACCTAATAGCAAACCTTGACGGAAAACGGTTGTTTGTTTCATATCGTAACCTGTTTCTAGATGCAATGTATTTGTGGTGGCACCCAAAAAATAAAGAAAACGCCTCACGTAGCTTGTTTTGGTGCTATGTCAAACTCGTCAAGTATGAAATGATGACGAAAATTGCTAAGAAATGGCAGTACTAGTAAATTTCCATATCAGACATATTTCCTCGTCCGGAATACTTTTTGTTTGTTTGTCGCCCCTGAAATTGCATATGATGTCTTTAACAAAGTGGTGCCCGTTTTGTACAAGATACAAACGCTATTAATCATAAGATAGAAGGGCACGGAAAGCACAAAGTAAAGGAAAGTTTAATATACCCTTCTCCCTTTGACTTCAATGCTATCCACATCCGCTACACTCAGGTATATCATTCCTTTGTTTGCACAAAATCAAACAGCCAGAGAGGACCCCATCCAATCACTTACTACATATGATAGAATACTTTCAGATATGCTGCGGAAAGCAACCTTCTCTCGGCGGCTATGTAGGATGGCCGGCTATATTAAAATAACGCGTTAAAAACTCTTCCCCACCGCCGCGGGGCCTGCACAGGAGGCTAAATTCTGGCACGTGTACAACCAGAATTACACATGTGATCTTTATGTGAATCTGACTGAGAAAATGTAAAAAGATATGCCTATAGATAAAAAAAATGATCCACGCATGTAGTTTCTTGTATACGTATTTTTTGTTTAGCTATACCATCAAATTCACATTAAGATCGCATATTCATAGGTACAGTCGTGTATGTAATATGTTTGAACACGTTCTTGTTTAATACACATCTAACTACGTCACACACGCGTCACACACACGGATTCATAGGGATTCGAAAAAAAAACGTCCTGGCTGGTCTTGTCATTAATATCGCAGATTACTTCTCTTTTCTTCTCTTTTCTTCTCTTTTCTTCTCTTCTCTTCTCTTCTCTTCTCTCTCTCTTCTCTTCTCTTCTCTTCTCTTGGCTTTTCAACACAAAAAATAGTCTGTCTGGGGGAAACGAGTGCTTTACATGTACATAATGCATTTGTATAACCAAGGTGCTTGATATACCTAATAGCCTCGTTAATAGAACGATGCAAAATAAACAACACCTCGTTGTGTGATCATCACCTCCAAAACCACCCACATACAAGTGTGTATTTCAGCTTGTATATTACCATCTATTGCCGCGGATGAGAACACGCTAGATAAAACATGGTAGAAATTAATCCCCCTGAAAGTGGCTACTTGTTGTTTTTGCACGATCACCAAGTTACGTGTGTTTTGTTAACTACATACACAAGAGGGGGTTCTTCGATAATTATGCCCATAGGATTACGTCAGTTACATGTATGATGATTCCTTCAGGCAATACAAAACATCTGTCAGCACCGTGGTAGTTTCTCAGACATGGACTGATCGCCGTCGTCTTTTTACGTCAGACAGTGTCCACTAGGAGTCCCGCAACAGAGAAGGTGGTAAGGTAACAGAAGAAATCTTGATCCCGGAGCTTTCCAGGCCTATCCTGACTTGAGATCCTGTCGCTTCAGTAACAGAGGTAAGCCAACGTCGATGAAGATTAGACATTGAGATACACAAGACAAAGCAACTGGATAGATTTTGAAAACTGTCAGACCATTTAGGCAGTATCCCGGAACTGACATTAGCATGAACTTGTCTTAGCTTGTCACCAGCTTACTTTTTGTTTCCGATGGACTGTCTAAAATTCACTGTCTTGATTTTTCTAACTTTTATTTCCTTTGGGACTTCAAAAAAATTGTCTTCATTTATTTGCATATCAATCAATAGTTTGTGCGTATATACCTACATTTCTCCTCTCGTCTCTCAGTCACTGACGAAAGCTAGTGGATACTGGCTGAAACGTCTGACCGTTTCCAAAATCATATCCAGTTGCTTGAGTAACCATTTCCTTGCGAGGTAAGCCAACGAATTCATTCAAGTTCCCATACTGTATTCTCCGAATTCTCCGGAAAACTGTTGCTTGTTTTGTATCGTAGCCTAAGTTTTAGCTATTTACGGGTGGTACCCCAGAAAATAAAGAGATAAAAATATAAAATAAATTTCTCTTAGACTGCCTTCGCTTTGTAAAGAAAAAATCCATTGTCTAATGCATTTACATTTTCTAAATTTCATATGAATGTTTCATATTAATTTGTTCTAGAGAGTGTGAGTTGAATGGGGTCCTCCTTCAGCCGGAAGTGGTTTGGACTCGCCCATCTGGGCAGGTCGGGGGTGGACGATGACTTCCAGTCTAGTGACGTCATGACGAGTTGTCGCGTCATCACGGTGGCCCCCCGGGACGACCCCTCCCCCCAGGAGGGCCGGGAAACCCCGGGGGAGCTGGCCTGGTTCAGCACCCACCTCACGCCGCTGGCACGGGGCGGCATGGTCACCCTCAGGACTTTCCGAAAATTCGCCAAAGACACGGAGGTAAGAAAGAAAGGAAGGATGGCCGACAATAAAGGGTTTATTCAAAATAAAGTACTGTACGTTTTAATACATAAATACTACGTCTTAACACTGCTGTTAGTGTTCTGTCCCCTGCATAATGGTACGGTCCAAAAAGTGGTCGGTCATTCTAATAACGGACCACTTTTGAGGTTACGGCCTGATAACCGATGGAAAACGGAGCCTTCTGATTGGTCAACGTCTCCTGGCTATATGATAATATATATTGATCTGCATACTTTCATAACATAAAACACAATTGTGTGTGTTTTTGCAGTTGTCAACAATGTTGGTATTCATTTTTTTCACAGCAGACATTTGCTGCTAAGTGGTTTAGTCTCCTGGACAAAGAGGATTCAGGGAAGCTCAGTATCCAGGTGGTCATCGGAGGTTTGAGCAGACTAGCCAGGTAATCTTCCAAGTATAGGGCATTCAAACGCACGAACACGCATACATACAAAGAAGTACTTCTTAGCTATGGTCACTTTTGTCTACTTTTGATCGCTTTTGATACTTAAACCCGGATAGCGGCTATACACGAATAAACGAAGTATGGTTGTTTCCTCTCCTCCCAGTCACGAGCGGCGGCTGAGGCTCCTGAAGTGGCTGGAAGACCGACTGGCTGACTTCTGCACGGAGAACATCCTCATCACGCCGGACAGGCTCAGGAGGTTCTTCTTAACGAAGGGGGTTAGTGTGCGATGTGTACTGATTGATGGCAATACTTTATGAGCTCGTGCATGCGATTGTGTGTGTGTGTGTGTGTGTGTGTGTGTGTGTGTGTGTGTGTGTGTGTGTGTGTGTGTGTGTGTGTGTGTGTGTGTGTGTGTGTGTGTGTGTGTGTGTGTGTGTGTGTGTGAATATTTGTCCAACATTACATCTAAGTAACGCTGCCTCATCCTAATGTCTGTTTCCCCCGTAGACTGTGGAGAAGTTGTTCGGGCTGGCGGATGTTGACGGCGACGGGCGGATCCCCCTTCAGGAGTTACTGGGCCGACTTTGTCTGCTATCCAAGTAAGGCAACGGAACATACACGCTACTAGAAAGGGTCCCAGTCCTTAGGACCGTGGTCCACTGTTCATTGTGCTTGTCGAAAAGAGCTAGGGGAATTTCCCCCCGTACAAAAATTAACCTGTGAATACTGTACATAGCGTCTGTCTTCTCTGTCACGACCAGTGAAAGATTAGCTCTTCAGTGAGCTACAACTGGTTCGAGATCACTTTTTTCTTTCTGTAGTGTAGTTACAATATCACGACTGGCGTATTTCGTTGGGCAGAAATTAACTGCCTTGTCCGAATAGAGTCTAAACGTGCTATATATACGCTATACTTGGGTGCGTATTTTGACACAGAGAGCAAGAAAGCTCATGCCATTCGTTTACCGAATGCAAGAAATGCTTTGTCATTTTCATTCATAACTTAACGGAGGTATTACAAAGCCTGTTATGCCGTATATCATGTCCTTCCCATATCAAGTATGCTGTTGTGTATGTCTGTGCTTCAGTATTGACAACACTACCAAGTACCAAGCGTGGCTGGAGTACCGGTTCGGCCTGATCGTAGGACCGGGATCAACCATCAGCCTGGCGAGTTTCAAGGCGGAGTTAAAGTCACAGCAACATGTTGGGGTAAGTCATGGCTGAAAGAAATAACCTTAGATCCTCACGATATCTATGTACTTAGAACAAACAGTTTTCGTTAACTATAGAAGTATCGTTTGAAAAAAGAACGTAGGAGTTAATGTCCCGGCCCCATTCTTGCCAACTCTGCCTCCCTGCATTTACGCCTTGGGGAGCCCCCATTTCAGCACCAAGGACATCGCGGGGGGAGGGGGAGACAGGCAGGCAGGCTTAGAGGCAGCCGCTCGCTCCGATGTTCCAAAACGGAAAGATAGGGGGCGACACGTTGTATTTGGTTTTGTCTGCTGTCACTTAACTCCGTATTTATAAACGATCAACGCGTAAATAAAGCTTCCTTTTAGTAAAATCATTAGTATTAGAAAACTAGAAATTTACGTACATGGAGGCCGGCTCACACCGGCCATTTACGGTATAAAAGCAAATCTACACATTATGATAATGAGGGTTATTCTTATGTTGCAATTGTGTGATAACCTTGTGTCCCGTGTCCACAGTCGTTCATATACGGTGTAAAACACGTACATATACTCACTATACATTGTGTCTTAATCGTGTTTTGTGTGGAAAACCTTTCGTCCTGTGTCCACAGTCGTTCCTGGCCGAGCAGCTGTTCCACGTGTTAAACAAGGACGGCGGTTCTGAGCTCAGACTCAGCGACTTGATGGCCGGACTCTCCTGCCTACTGAAAGGATCAGAAGAAGAGAAGGCCAAGTTACTGTTCCAGGTCTATGACGTGAACGGTGAGTACATGGCTCTTCCAAAGGTTTATGTTGTTTCATCGTCTGGAATACTCAGGTATTGAATGACCGGCCGTGAAAGACTTGTTGGAAGCCTTTCATTTCGCCAATGTAGTTATGCTTTGCTGGCATTATACTGCCATTTCTTAGCACATTATTGCCATCATTTTACACTTGAAGCGTTATGTGAGACGTATTTTTGATACCACCCTTGAATAGCTAGAACCAGCCTACGATACAAAACAAGCAACCGTTTTCCAGAGCTCGCATTTTTGCCTCAAATACATCAGTATGTTATGGTTGATTCAACTTGCTGTATTAAAAGAATGACTAGACAATTGGCTTTGAAAATCCATTTTTGCCCCCATGAAATTTCATTGGATGCCTTAAACGGACGTCCGTTGTATGCCCTTTCAACATTTATATTCCTCTGTGGCCACGCTGTGCCGAGGTTTCTACGTCTTCCATTTATGACACATGTATAACCCTGTCCGTATGTCCTCAGGTAACGGGTCCATAGACCGTGGTGAGTTGAAGCTGGTGCTCAGCTCCTGTATGGAGGAGGGCGCCTTCAGTGATGACCAGATCTCCGACCTGACAGAGGCGCTGTTCGAAGACGCCGACTCGGACTGCTCCGGGGCCATCACGTACATCGAGTTTCTTGAAGAAATGTCGCGGCAGCTGGAACTGCTAGACTGTCTGGCTCTGAGGTTCGTGTGATTATGCTAACGTTACCTGTCTGTTGTGTACAATACTCGCAAACGATTACACACCCCTTCTATTCAAAACAACGGATTTTTTGCGGCCAGTCCCAAAAGCCTTTTAAATGTAGGGTGCTTCTGAAATATTACGTTGACCACAAAAACAGCTACGCCTACGGTAAAAATACGGGCATCATCACGGGCATGCCTGCAGACGACGTATAGAATTACATGCCGATTAAACAAAGGAAACCGTGAGTTTTACCTGCGAACGCAAAAACCAACTGACCACAATACTCCTGCAGGAGGGATAACTCCTTCACGGGGTAACAACAGCTAACGTTATCAATAAAAGATTAAAGACGTGAATCACGTACAGGTTTAGCTTTATGCTTTTCCGGAATACTGACCCATTGCCCGTTTTCGTCTCTCTCTCATCTGACTTTTCCTGTTGTGTATTCCCGACCCTACAGTGTTGTTTATTGCGCGGAGCCGGTACTGGATGTGAAGGCCAGGTCTCCCCCCGTCCTGGGCGGCATGTTGTCTGTGCAGGCGGTGAGGAACCACCTGCGGACGGTGGTGGCCGTGGCGCTGTACGTCGTGCTGAACGTGGCCCTGCTCTGTGACGCCGCCGTCCGGTATAACAACAACGTCGCCATGGCCGTGGCTAAAGGCTGTGGTGCGTACTCTACTACATTCTGCTGATCAAATTAATGGGCCTTTTTTTTAAAAACATACCTTTCTTTGTACACTTTTGCAGTTATTTTACTAACGCTCAAAGCCATGTGGCAAGAGTCAGTCAGTCAGCCACTCACTCACTCACTCACTCACTCACCTCTTCACTCACTCACTCTCTCTCACTCACTCACTCACTCACTCACTCACTCACTCACTCACTCACTCACTCACTCATTCATCCTCGCATGACTTAAAACAAAAATATGGCATATTATGCTACAGTTATGTATAGGCTCTTGCAACCCCCAGTACACATGCTGTGTTAGTATCTATGTATAAACTATGTGCTGTTCGTGCTTTCCCTCTCCAGGACAATGTCTGAACCTGAACAGCATGTTCGCCCTGCTGCTCATGCTGAGGAAGATGCTGTCCTACGTGCGGTCCACGACCCTCGGCCGGTACCTGCCGCTGGACCAGAACATCGCCTTCCACAAGGTCATCGGGGTCATGATCCTGATCTTCAGCGTGGTCCACACCGTAGCGCATGTTTACAACTTTGGTAAGTGTTACAAAACACGTCGTTAGAACGTGCTGCGACTCAGTGAATCCTGAAACCAGAACTGAGATGTTGAAAAAAATGCTTGTTTCCACCAACTAGGGTCATTCTCGAGTTAAGTGTAATTTGCTTATTTTTTTACGGCTCTCGGTGGCAAATGTACTGATCTTGGCACATTGGCACACCAAATCCGTCGTGTGTTTTTGGCACAGATTAGCATAAGAGGCTCGGTGGGCGTCACTCCACCGTACAGGGAGGGAAGTCGAGTAAAGTGCCTTTCCTTATGGCACCACGTCGGGGCATTGGTCCCGAGTCCAACGCCCTAACCGTTGCGCCGCCGACGCCACACGTAAATGCTTATGAAGCTCTGCATCTGTAATAATTATGAATGAAAAAATGAACTTGTACATCCAGATGATACCATGGCTTTGTTGGTATCACCAATGCTACCTTGTTTCTCAATGTTCTCCCATTCCCTAACCTCCAGTGAAGTTGACAGAGGTGACTTCACATACGTTGCTGGAGTATCTGGTGGGAACACATCTCGGGATCGGCTGGATGGCCGGCAGTGCTAGCGTGACCGGCTGGGTCTTACTGGCCCTCCTGTTGGTCATCACGCTGTCCAGTACCAGCTATGTCCGCAACAGTGGTCACTTTCAGGTCAGTGTCATACTCATGACAGATCTATGTATCTATGTATCTATGATACATCAATGAAGGTTAGACATTCAGGTAATCAGGTGCACAAGAAAGTGTTACTCAAGCAACTGGAGGTTTGAAAACTGTCACAAACTGTCGTTTCAAGTAGCATTTAAGTTATACTGTCAACACTGGCCATCATACGCGAGAAATTGTGCCTCAAGTTTGCTGGATGCCGTATAGTCTCTGAACCGATAGACGTTTATGACACATTTGCCCATTTTCGGCATTTTGACCACCGTCAGAGGGCAACACGAGTTCTAACGTAGTGATTTGGTCCATGTAAGGCGTGAATATGCCCGCCATCAAGTTCATTGTCATTGCCATTATATCTCCAACCCAGGCCTTCTACTGGATCCACCAGCTGACCCTGCCGTGGTTCCTGCTGCTGGTGATCCACGCCAGGTTTTTCGGCCTGTGGCTGCTGCTGCCGGGACTGTTCTACGTCATCGAGAGAGTTCTACGCACCAAGATGGCGCGGGTGACGCGATACGGACACATGTCCATCCAGCAGGGGATTGTCCTACCATCTAAGGTAGTGTGCTCTCGAAGATAGTGCTAGCTTGGGTTGTGGAATGGAAAAGGAAAAACAAGTTATGACAACAAACTACATGTGCATTCAGAACAACATGTAACATGTTCCCCATTGCTGATACAGTCAAACATGTGATCACCTCTAAATAATGTCCACCTGGCCAATGTGACTACTTTTTGGTCGTCCCTGACATACTTTTCCCATTGACACAATCATCAAGGATTCTGTCTATAGCGTCCACATAGGCTAGGTTTCATGAGTGGCAGGTTTGATTGTACACAAACAACATGTAACGTCAATAACACACACCTCAGAGACAGGCAGTCTAGAAGCTATGACTGGTACTGAAAGTGTCACATATACGTGAGGACACTTCCACCCCAAACAAAAACGACGTCTTTTAGGCAGTCCTTAGATTTTACCAATACAATAGATCAGTACTCGATGGCTTGGATACTGTGTCACGTATGGTATGCTTACTTCCTTCAGGTGGTCCACGTGGTTGTGTCCCGGCCCGTGAACTTCAGGTTCCAGCCGGGTGATTACGTGTACCTGTGCGTGCCCGCCATAGCCACACATGAGTGGCACCCCTTCACCATCAGCAGCGCTCCGGAGCAGGAAGGTAAAGTACACTGTATCCTCATTTTACCATTCCAAGCACGGGAAGACTATGATGAGTCGTTCTATCTAAAAACACCCAAGAGGTTTAGTGTAAAGAGGAAAAGGGATAGAATCATCTCGATTTTTTACCCTTAGGGTTTTTTCTACTAGTAACCAAATGTAAGGATACGTACGGCTATTATTTGATATATATCTGGATGCGGTTCTTACACCTGTTATCATTGAAGCTGATTCACTCATTAATATTAACTTATCACATATTGTTATCGTTGTGCAGGGACGCTATGGTTCCACATACGGGCAGTCGGAACATGGACCAACCGGCTGTACCGCCTGTTCGAACACCACACGGAGAGACTGCGCTCTAACACGCCTCAACAGCGCATCGACTCCGTGGAGTCTATCATGAACTCCGTATCCACGGGAGGAAGCACTGTCCTCCCGGAGATCCAGCGGAGCTCCTCTACTCACTTAACTACGTCCAGCAGTAGCACGGCTCCGAGTAGCGAGGTAGAGTCGTCACACGAGTACAAGAACATCTCCACCCTGGCTCCGACAAAGCCGCGCCAAAACAAAGTGTCCAGAGACAGCGGGGTGTACCTCTGTGAGATCGATGGGTCCAGGAAAGGGTCGGAGACGAACGGAGTGGTGCCTCCGATGGAGAGAAACGACTCCCGCATGTCGTGTTCTTCGATAGGTCAGGACTTTTCTCACATGTTTAGACCTCCCACGGTGGTGAACTTGGCCGATGGGATGTGCCACGCCAGTGGGTTTGAGGTAAGCCAGCTGCCCGGAAGCAAATTTCTTCTCTTTTAGATTTCTCTTTCATCCTTCACACAGTGCCTTCACCATGCACACAGTGCCTTCTTAATAATGGCTTGAATTGAGTTCAAAGACTCACTCTGTCGTTTGCAGAAGTTAATCCGTTCTAACCGTTTGTCCTTGTGAAAGGCCTGGTGGACATCTGGCCTGGACAGATCTAGACTGGGCGCTCTGAAAGAGGAGGTCACAAAACATTTGCACTCTTGACTATTCTTTCCTCTTTCTTACACGAATATAAAAAGTAACTCTATAGCAACGAACAATGACGATTCTTAGGCAAGACATGTTTCTATAATGCCCAAGCATAGTTTGGGGTAGAAAATCGACACGTTTTCTAACCAATCTGTCACCTGCAGGTGTACATGGACGGTCCGTACGGCGCCCCGTCTACCCGTATCTTTGACTCGGAGCACGCCGTGCTGGTGGCCGCCGGGATAGGAGTCACTCCCTTCGCCTCCATCCTGCAGAGCATCGTCCAGCGGTTCCGCCGGGCGCGGCAGACATGTCCGCGGTGTAAACACGCCTGGACTGCCGAGACAACTAGGAACTTCCTCACCCTGAAGAAGGTAGATATAACGGGACGCCCATATGGCATTTAGCTATCACCTACTTGAACGCATATATCCGACAGTGGCGGAAAAAGAAATGCTTCTCTACATAGTCCTATTGAGGCAAAGCCCTCTTCACACAACACAAATTTTATGCCCTCAATCCATGGTTGAAATCCTTTTAAAGTCGTTGTTGTTATTTTCCTGTCTGTTGGATAACAAACAGAGGGCAAGTACAACATGTTTCCGTTGTACGTAGTTTTCAGCACCAAGGACAGATCCCCTTTATCTACGTGCCAGCCTCTGTTCCTTATTAACCCCCCTCTCTCTGCCTCCCCCCTCTCTGTGTGCCACATCATATGTGGCATTCGAGTTTTCCTTACACAAGAGTTAGAGTCAATTTGGGGCCTCCTAGGGACTTCACTTGTTTTTCTGTCATTCAATTTCCAGTCACAGTAGACCGGACTTGAAGTAATCTTCTGTCTCGGGTTCCCTCTACAGGTGGACTTCTTCTGGATCAACCGTGACCACAAGTCGTTCGAGTGGTTCATCAGCCTGCTGAGTCAGCTGGAGATAGAACAGTCCGAGATGGGCAACTTCGACAGGAACTTCCTGGAGATGCACATGTAACTTTTTTTTTGCTATTTACATAGTAGAATGGATTCATTCCTCAAACTACGTAACCGACATCTCTACGTAACCGACACGCAGTTGTCCCTCAGTAAGACATCTGGAGCCGCATAGTTCCCGTTTAGAACTTTTATTCAGCCTGTCACACAATGCGGCTCCAGAAGTCTTACCATGGGACGACTGCGTGTACGAGATGTCGGTTAGTTTTTGGCTACTTATCCCCATATTTTTCAGTACAAAAAATTTCAGCATCCTTCTTATTGTTAAAAAAAGTTTTTGTACTCATTCAGGACCTTATCATTGTCACATTGTGCTTCGTTTCCTTGTGAAAGATTCTGAAATGGTAATGATTATCTATTTTGTAGGTACATGACTTCTATGTACGGTCGGACCGACTCCAAGGCTATCCGGCTGAGGATGGCGATGTACCTGACACACAAGAAGGAGAAACGGGACCTCATCACCGGGCTGAAGACACGAACACAGGCCGGGAGGCCGGACTGGGACAAGGTATGCCACATGCAGATTAGGCCTAGGAAAAAATGTTGTGTTTCCTGTATCAGTCCTGAAAAAAATAGGGTCGGTAGGTAACGATAGGGATTATCTTTTTCTTCCTTTTTATTATATATATTGTATCAGACTCTGGCGATCCCTAGTGATTCAACTTATACAATACAGTTGAAGAAAGTAAAACTTGCACGAGGACACTTATAGTTGCAAATTGTCTGTGTTGGAAAATCGATTGTACAATGTTTCATCACTCAGGTGTCAGATCATGGAGCTAGAAATTTATGCACAGGTCATTATTGCATGACTACTCCAACGTATCGAAAAGTTCAAATACACCTGCAGGATTTTTTTCATAGTTTTCATCAAATGATCTTATTATAAATTACCAGGTTTTCCGACGACTGGACGCAGAGAAGTGTGGAAAAGTGACTGTGTTCTTCTGCGGGTCTGCCCAGCTGGGGAAAGTGCTCCAGAAAAAGTGCATGGAACACGGCTTCCAGTTCTGCCAGGAAAGTTTCTCCTGAACAAAGACGAAGATGAAGAAGGTCTGGTTCCACTCCTTGCGAAGCTGGCCGTTGTACACCACATGAGTTATTGAGAACATACAGTTCTCTGGTGACTTTCAAACGCCTGAAGATGCCCTTCCTTACGATCGTCAAAATAAACAAGAGATGAAGGAAGACCAGTATATACCATGTATACAATAGGCGGTTGGGAATGATTGAATATTTTTGTATGGATCAATACAGTAGTACAACTATGGTGGTATGGCCTCAGAGTGTAGTTTCTATGTACAATAGGAATTCGAAGATCTCATAACCCCATGAAATATTTAGCTTTTGTAAATGTTTGTAAATGCGTTGATTACTAGTATGTAAATGAGATCCTTATTTGCATAATTGGTATCTGTTAATGTTATACAGATTATATACGTTACATTATCAAACCCTATTGTGTATAGCAAAAATGCAATAGAATTACAGAATTTCCTCATTAATCATGCAAATTAAGTCCAAAAAAATCTAACTGTGTAGATATCTAAACTACCTACAAGCAAGAAAATTGTGTAAAAACACGTTGTTCCTTTCTGGACTTGAGCAGTTTGTGAAAAGTACTAAGTAATATTCTTAATCGAGGGTTTCAGTTTAGGTATAAAGTGTATAGTTTTAAATTGTCTATGGCAGAGACATTTCTGACCTTACTAAATTAATAAATAAATGGTTCTATGAGAATCCATGTAGTGCATAATTTTATTCTTCCCACGGCCAATCCATGCTGTTGTTTTTTTCATTATATATGGTATCTAGGAAATAAGTATACTATAATTTCGCTGGAACAGCCCACTGCACTCTTCAGTTGGACATTTCCCAAAACAAGTCAAGACAATGCCCTTCGCGGACGGTGTTTAGTTTTGGTAACTACATGTACTTGCAATGATTGCAATCTGTGGAACTGCCGCCAGAGGACGCCTATATACATAAAACTAAACTGGCGGTAAGGAGCAAAGTAAAACTGTGGTCAAATGCACAGTAATGGTGACACTGCACTGCTTCTTGTACATCGCAAATCCATATGTTACCTGCGTTTAATACATTAGTACACACAATTTCTTTTACAACAGGGGTTCTAATTATGCAAATAAGACACGCATTTGCGTGAATTACAAGTAATATTATAAAAAGTTGATCATACCGGTATTCTCAGTCAGTCTATTATAGCATTTTCTCATAAATTATGTAAATGAGGTGAACAGTTACGTTTTAATGATGTTCACCTTCACTTAAAGTTAACTTCCAAATGCCGCAATATCGGCAGTTAGCACTATAGAATCATAGCATTTTCTCATTAATTATGCAATCCAGGTCTTCATTTACATAATTAATGAAAAACTATTAATATCTACGACGATCCGTCAACCAGTTCTTGAGTTATACTCCCTCGAAGTTGGTAAACAAACGCCCCTGTAGTTCCAGTAGAAACTGCTAGGGGCCACACTTACACCACTAACTCCCGGAGCTCAATCGTCAGAAAACTTTACGATCCTCGACCCTAACATCTGCTTGGAGATTGGTAATTAACAAAGCCAACACATGAAATCACGTGAGGAATTAGACGGAGCCATTCTTGATTATTGGGGTTTGATTGCATTGAATATTAGAAAGGGAAATAGTAATGATACATATTGGTGCAAATGTCACTATTTATATAATATTCTGTTTTTGATAAATTTTGATAAGACATTTTCGTAATTCTATCACATTTCTGAGATGCACAGGCGAAATTCAAATGTTACCTATGGAATAATATGGTATCGCCTAGATCTCGTTCCCGTCACCGTTTGACAACACTATCTTGATAAATCGGTTCATTACGACGTATATAAAGCACAAATGTACATTCATCCAGCAAAAACAATGTTAATGGTGATACGTTATCACAGAGAAATGCGCTAATGCCATTGACAGAATGTACTTATCGTATAGATTACATACATAACTCTGGTCCCAAGAGGGCCAATAGTTCAATGACCTCCTGGTGCTAACTAACCTAAACTCAAACCAAAATGGCCGCCGTCTAATTTATAGTTTCGTGGGACTTTCTGTCGAGCTTGTGCTCAATCATCGCCGATATCTCAGTGCGAAGGGATTTTGGACCACATCAGGACGCCGTGTGAGTAAGCGTGATCAACGACATGCATGTGGGATATGCAGTTCGCAATCCGTCCAGTGATTTTTGGTGACTGCGCTTTCGGCCGGATTTCCTCGGGTGGCAAAACTATAACCTCTCCCGCTGCAACTTGAGCTGGGGCCGAGCTCTCTTCGCGGGGCTTCCCTCTAGATCTGCCGCGCGTCGCTGCGTTATCTGGGCGTGTAGAGTGATCGGAGATGCGACTGGCCCTGAGTCTTTCACCTACTGGACAAGGTACAGAACTGAAGTTTGCCTACTCTGTGGTAAGATCAACGCGAGTTCTACTACGTACACGGACTACTGCGTACAGTGTCACACAGTCATGAGAAAAACAGTGTGCCCGTACGAAAACACTTGTTGCTCGTAGACCATCGTAAGAAATTCTAGCACAGGAGCGGCGAATCTGGGCCACTCGCAGTCAGACGTGGGAGTGTTCGCGTTGAATTCACGATCTGCCGTTGCAGAGGTTTTCTCGTGAGAGAGAGGTAGAGAGATCTCGAGCTAGCTGTTGTTGTTGCTGCTCCCCCACCGCCCATGCTGGTAGCCGCAGGTTTCCCGGAGCTAAGCCTGAGTTCTGCACACATGTTGTGGTTCAGGCTCGCCGTGCTTCTACATGTGGTGTGGCAGCTGACCAGTGCCGAGGGGAGCAGGCGCCAGGGACGGAGGGACAGGACAAGCAACTATCAGCAGGAGGAACCCTGCAAGTACACCAACCAGGTATTAAACAAGTTACAAGTCTTTGTCTTTAAGAGCAACCATCAACTTGCTGATGATTCTGCTACACTGTACTATAGAATTGGGCTGTAGAATTTGGACCATCGCACACCCGTGCATGCCCCTGCCTACTCTTTTTCGAAAGGTGTGGTGGGTTCTTTAACGTGAGTGGGGTGTGGCTCTTCATTTTACGTCCTATGAGGGACGTCCCTAACCGAAGCTAGGTAACAGTTACTGGTACTCATTTTCACCTTAGCGAAGTGAGGAAAGTTGTGTAAAGTGCCTTTCCCAAGAGCATAACGTCGAGGCATGTTGGTAGAATCGAACCCAGGACCTATGGGATCTGGGCCAAACACCCTACCATTATGCCCCACAACTTTCACAACACTCTCCATATACTCGAACCTGTGTTTATTGATTAGAACTGTTGTATTTAAGACCACTCAAATTATATACACATTCTCAGCTTTCAGGCTTGTCCTTTAGTAGAGATGGCATACTAGTATACGTATGAATTTATACCATCAACTTGCCAAAATAATTTGTTCCTGTGACATTTTCTTCACAGTTGTCTATCTCATATTCTAATAATTTTCTGTGTGTCATTTCTAGGAGGAACTGAACTCATTCCTATGGACCATCCAGCGGAATCCCCCGTCGTATTTCTTCGGGACGATCCACGTCCCGTACACACGGGTCTGGGACTTCATTCCCTCCAACTCCAAGCAGGCCTTTCATCAGAGTAACCATGTGTTTGTTGAACTGGACCTGACGGATCCCTACACTGTCTCAGCCTTGAGTAGCTGTCAGATGCTTCCTGAAGGAAAAAGTCTGGGCGACGTCCTCCCAGAGGATATCTACAGGCGTCTTAAACAGCACTTGAAGGTTTGTTTACTCCTCCAGGGCCTTAAATAGCGTCTTAAGTCATTGACAGATTTCGGAGCGGGAGACAGTTGCAATTTAGATGAACAGCTCCAAATGGCGGTAAAGTCATGGACACAAATTGTATAGTTTTACCAAGTATTTAACCTGTTTGGTTTTACTCATAGATTATACAGGTGTGAAATAATGCCTGAATTTCAGCTTATTTAGATGTTTTTGGAAAGTCTGAGTGCTGAACAAAGCACACAGCATTCCAGAATCAAACTTTCTGGGCGTGAAAACAAATAACATGTTTCTATAGCCAGTAGGACAGATCTACGTTTCTCCCACCATCTGGTCCCAAACATACCGGTAGCTAGCCTCCACAACAAAGCTAGCCTGGCGCGCTGGTATTTCCTTCTACAGAAGGCCGGGGTCTAGCTTCCTGTATGCAGAAAAGAATTCAAAGCCCTCACTTCTTGTACCACATTCATATCCCATGACTTTCCATCAGATGTGAAGGCAAAAGTCTTGTCTGAACACTAAAGTAAATGTTGAAATGGTCACGGTGGTTTTGTTTTCACAGTTTTCACAGTGCTTCTCCACTGTGAAGTCGTGACAGGGCAAATATGTGTTTTTGTGCTAGAGTGTTGCTTCGATTGCAAGCTTAAAACACCGCGAAACACTCCTTTCCGCCCCGACTGCGAAATTTACTTCCCGTAAAGATAAATGGATTTACAAGATGAAATCTGTTCATGGTTTTGTGCTCACGTGGCTGGAGAAAAGACACACCTGTTCAAATTCTTAATCATAGGCTTACCCCTCATCACTTTTTTTCCTGATTAAAGAAAAAAAAAGTTAAACACATTTTCCATTCGGATTATCAGTCAACCCTTGCATTCCTTGAGGTTTCCCATTTCTTCATGCAATAAAAGTTCAGAATTCATGATTGTAATTTGTATTACTATGTGAGAATATTGACCAGCCTGGTATGTTGACTTTGTGGCTCCTGTGGTAGCATTTTGGTCAGCACAGGATGACTATTTACCTTTTCTGTTTGAATTCCTCCCACTTGTTCCACTAAATTCCTGCCAAATTCCTTGATCCAAGAAATTAGATGTTGTGGTCCAACTTCTACAGAACTTGCCATTCGGAAATAAAGTACATTTCTATATCTGTATAGCCGGTACTCTAACTTATTATCTAAGTATAAGTTACTATAACTGCCCTTTGGCATAACCCTCCAGCTTCGCAGGCACATGGCAATGGAAGTAGCTAGCAATATTATGCCGAAGTGACCTGTTAAACCTCTGTACATTCTAAACACAAGCAAATTTGATTTAAAGCTACATTTGTATCTATGATAATCTAGTGATGATGCCCTAATTGTACTTGGTGGTAGAAAGTTTCACTCTATGACAGCTCTAGGAAAAGTTTTTGAACACCTCAATCCTTACGTAGTTGATAACTCAGGTATTTTTAATGCACATGGCTATTTCTTGTTGGTTTTTCATACTTGGATGAGTGACAGGTCCATTCTAGCATACCTCTGCTCCCTGGTTCCTGGGTTTTACATTTTCTCATGTTTCTCCCCTCCCTGAACCCTTTACCATCAGGGAGGATCTCACTAGACCTGTGGGAGGACAGACTATCCAGGATAAATAAAGACCTCAGGTTTTGGAAGTCAAAGGTGTCACGCTTTAGAAGTGGACAGAATGCAGCTGGGGATAGCATGAGATCTGTATATTGGCTGGGTTGTTGAAGTTACTCGAAGTCTAACACTGTTTTTCGGGGATCAGAAAACACCTGCAAGTTGCAGTTTTCAAAGAAAATCTTTTAGATTGCAGGTAAAAAGAAAGTAGACAACTCACAGTATCACAGTGTAGGAAATTCCAGGATCAACTTATGTCTACGGTTTAGCTAATCAACTCATGAAGCTTTTGTTGTTTCTTGTTTATTTCATAGGATGTTGATAGTTTAAGTTTGGTGTTGCCCCCCAGGCGCATTGAATAGTGCCAATAGAGCGATATATTCCCCCTGGCGAAATAAGATAAGCAAACAAACAAACAAATAGTGAACAAACTAAAGCTTGTGTTGTACGTGTGTTAATTATAGAAATAATAACATGAGGAATAACAACATTTTTTTTACAAATTGCAGGGAAATTTTTAAACAACTAACAATATTGCAGGTCCAGACAAAAAGTATTTCTAGCCCTATTTTTTGGGGGGTACAATACATCAGAAACACTTCTGCATTTTTCATTTATCACCAGGGTTGCTGAATAAAGATAAGACCAGGTCAACGAGCACCAAGATTATCACCACGAGTCAGGCAGCTAAAGCTTTTAATCCGTCTTAAGAGAGGCAGCGTAAGAAGAAAAGGCAGACTGCGTTGTTGATGTTGTGTCTCTGAAGCTCCTTGTGTGCTCCTGGCAGTTCCTTGTGCCAGGTTTACTGGAGTATTGATTTTTACATACCAGGCATATTTGCACCACAAACCTTCACTTAAAGTTCAAAAGATTATCAATGTTTAAATAACACGCTGGAGGGCATCATTGCTGCCCCCCACTGTGACTATTAATTATTAACTCTATACACAAGTCAACTGTCTGAATCTGATAGTTATCATTCCCACCAGACTGGGCTGTAGAAAGTGCTCATCTTGGGAGGTGGAAACCAAAGTAGTGGGCCCTGAAGGAATTTTGGAATTTTTAGCAGTCTGGAATTGTATGTCCTGTATTTTGAGAGGAAAATTTCAAGGAAAAACTTTGTAAATCATCGTCTGTCAATCCAACTAAGTGAGATTTTTGCTAACTATAGAAATACACACAGTACACACATACAGCATTTTTTAAAAACTACTAAATGTTGCTTGTAATTTTTTGTAGGTGATGTTGACATTCTGACAAAAATATTAGACTTCCCTATAGTAGACATGAAACTTTGAAGATGTCTGTCACAAAAAAAGACATCCAAAATATGACAAAATTAATTAGTAAAATTCTGTTCATTCTCAGAAAGTAATCACTGTTAACATTATCAGAGGACTTCACAGTCATACAATCATCACAGTTGTTAATATTTCTTTATGAGCATTCAGATTTAAACTCTGCTTGCTTGCTTATAATATGGTTGTATAATGATGGGTGACTCTACTTGCTTATAATGATGATGTGAATCGTCCCAGTGTTTGGGAGTTACACACTTTACCAAGCATGTCAGCAGAACGTATAGCACCTGCGCGAAACCCGTAATGTATTGTGCAAAGCACTCCTGTATAATGATATAAGCTCGTATTAGCGCATATAAGGTTAACATTCCGTCTGTAGTTTCCAAATGTTATGATGGAAAAGACATCCTCTGCAACAGGCAAAATTCTGATGCAACGTTTACCAAAAATCCAACCAAAAGTGTGAAAAATCTTGGTTTTGCGCAGGCCCGGTTCGTTCTGTCGACATGCTAGTTTACCAACACTTAGTGGTTATGGTTGTGAAACAAAGATAATGTTTGTGGACACAGGAAGGAGAATTTGAAGCCAGCCATGACTCCTAAAGACCAGCTGGCCAGAGTTTGAAAACTCCAAGTGTTTGTTGTATAAATGTTGGTTCTAAGGCTGTGTGAAAACCCCTTTCTGTTGATGCCCACATGTTGTTAACTTTGGACGACCATCAAAGAAGAGAAAGACTGTGATCACAGAGTTGTTTTTCTTGTGGAAGTTGAGTTCACTTGTAAGCAAGCAGAAAAAGCTATTTCCTCTAGACCTTCTGACTGCTTGTTTTCACTACATATACGTTTAGAAAGGACTCTATTATCATGTGTTATTTCATCAACATGGGTCAGTTTATTAACAATATTCAGCCAAAGAAGGCGAGGAAAGTCTTTTGCCCCCTAGTATCTTATCGTAATAGTAATACATGTATTAGTACAGTATTACAGATATTAAAACAGGGTATTCTCAAAAGCCATAAATAAGTACTAGTACCTGGTACTTTTTCCATGATTGACCCACAAAAAAACCCATTACCCTCTATTAAAACGATTCCTTTTTTAAAAATCCAAGAATGTATGTGTTGTAGAAGATAGGTATAAATCTTGATTGCAAGTTGAACAATGGATTGCTGATTGACATAGCACTTCGGCAGAAGGTCTCATATACATGTAAGGTCACATGCACGCATATAAATAATGATAATATCCTGTCTGTAGTTTCCAAATGTTGTGTTGGGAAAGATATCGTCTTCAACTGGCAAAATTCTGATGCAACGTTGACCAAACAGCCAACGAAAACCGTGAAAAATGGGGGATTTGCGCAGGCGCAGTACGTTCTGCCAACGTGCTCTACCATACTAATGTATGATCTCTTGTCCTGTACAGTATGTAAAAAACATGATGCCCCTGTGGGTGACAGCTGACCAGCGGGGGAGAGGTCTGTACGCCGACTATCTCTTCAACGCCATCACCGGCAACTGGGAGCGCAAACGGCCCGTGTGGGTCATGCTGATGGTGAACTCGCTAACGGAGGTGGACGTGCGGACTCGCGGGATTCCCGTGCTGGACCTGTTCCTGGCACAGGAGGCGGCGCGGCTGAACAAGCGAACAGGTGCCGTGGAGAAGGTGGAGGAACAGTGTATGCCGCTCAACGGGCTCAACATCTCACAGGTCTGGAGTTATTACACCATAAAACAGTTACTCAAGCCACTGGATATGATTTTGGAAACGGTCAGACGTTTCAGGTAGCATCCACTACCTTTCGTCAGTGGCACTAAGAGACTGCAGGAGAAATGCAGGTTTATAAGCATGAACTATTGATTGATTTGCAAATATCTGTCTAAAATGTCTGACTGTAACTTTCCAAAATCATATCCAGGTGCTTGAGTAACTGTTTTTCAATCTAATTACCTGGATGTCTAACCTTCATCAATGTGTCTTAAGGAGTTATTCTTTTGTTTGTTCCCTTTGACAGAAGGGTATGTTGTCAGTTTGCCTTTGGTGGAGTGACTACAGATGTAATCATGGTTACTGGTTATGTTTCTCAGGTTTTATTTGCGCTGAACCAAACGTTGTGGCAGCAGGAGAATATCCGCAGCGGTCAGCTTCCCATGTCCTTCTCTACAGACGACCTGATCCACCACTACAACTGTGGAGACCTCAACACTATCATATTTGACCACCACACTGCACAGGTAAGGTAAAGATAGCCTGGGTACCAGCCTGTTGCCAGGGCCATTATACAGGCTAGCTCCTGCTTCAGGCTAACATGTCTCCAAGGAAATTTTACAAATTTGACCCTGGGAGCCAACTCTGGGATGGGGCTAATGGCTTCCCTGGCCAAAGGGAGTATTGTGTTGGGCTGGGGTCTGGTATCCAGGCTACGTGAAAAATTAATATGCAGGGAGAACCTGCAGCCTTAACTCCCATTTTGTATTTTACAACTGGTGTAACAACCTTTCGATATAACATAGAGCTTTGCAGGCTTATGATGTGGCAGCAGCTGATTTTCACTCGAGTCGAGTGAGGAGAATACAGGTGTAAAGTCCTTTCCCAAGGACACAACAGGGATTCGAACCCAGAACCTTCAAACTCTGAGTCAACTACACTAACCACTAATTGCCACCATAAGGTGTACCCTTTCCAGTTTATCTTTGAGTCACCAGCCTGATGAAACTGCTCACAGACCAATTGCTGACATCACATATCAGAAAAGTCTCATGTGAATAAGGTCACGTGTCTGTAACCCCGTAACTTTTGCGAGATTACATTAGGAAGTGATTAGTCATTCATTATCCTGATGCAGGTGACAGTGGTCGTTGAAAATATGATTTTTGTGAAACCTTGTGTTGGAATAAAGTTTAACATTTTACTAAGGTCCTTCCGTGTTTATTTCAGGTGCCCAACCTGTTGAACACCTCCCTGTCCCCTCCTGACTTGGAACAGGCCCAGCAGATAGACGAGTACTTCAGAACGGAGCTCATCCTCCTCAGGAACCAGAGAATGGCAGGCCGGGTCTCCAAGTTACTCCAGGACCATCCAAACGACAGCTTCTTCTTTGCCTTCGGTGCAGGTACGTACAGTGTTCCTCTGTTCAAAATGTGAAGCAAAAATGACCACATCCCATAGTTTAGCGATTCAAAGTTGTGTTTAAAGTTAGTTTAGTCAATTTGTAAGAAATTTGCAAATTGTTATTCCTGTTTTTTTTGTTGCTTCTGTGTACACTCAAACAACATCAGCCTTTTTCTTTTTTGTCAGTAGTCTACGTACTTTTAAGTATTAAAATATTTTAGATGTCCATAATGAAGATTCTTCAATGAAGAGAAAGACTTAATGTTGAATTACTTAATGTTGCTGTTTTTTTTCCAGGACACTTCATAGGAAACAACACTGTGATAGACCTGCTCAGAAGAAACGGGTTGGACATAGCTTATGTGCCGTCTAACGTTACACTCAACACGTAAGGTTTTCTCTGTTCTTGTTCCTTCCTTGCCTTTACATTCCTTAAATACCCTTTCCACTAGACGCTCCAACTGTTGAGCAAACAAAACATTTGACAACTCGCTTAACGACTTCCATAGATTTTATTTGTTGCATGTCTAGTTTTTTTTCATCATACTCTTGCATCTTGCATTATGTTCCAACTACATGTATGAAATTAACAAGTCACACAAATCTAATTTTGGTTGCAGTATGGTTGCTCCGCGGTCACCATCTAATGAAAAAGGGACTTGACCTACGTAAATCATAAAAATATTGTTTTCTTTCTTCAACTTTGGTCCATCACAGGTTCCTTCACAAGATTTTTTTTTCACCCAACCAAGAATGTAGAATAGTGTGGGCTAGGTTCAGAATTACTTTGGTATTCCACGTAGCAGTTCTGTTATTCAGATGCATGTAGTGTCAGGAAGCAGCCTGACAGTTACAGATCACCCTGGCTTCCAAGAAGTAGACTTGTGTGGAAGGAAAATATGAGTCACGGGGATTTATTTATCATTTCAACCCGTCAGGAAAGTCTGAATAAAGAGACGGAAGGGCCTGACATATATGTACAAGCAGATGCCAAAGCTTTGGTACAGACTAGTCTTCTAGCTACCTTCCGTCTTTCCGTCAAATTGCTACTCGTGACGAGATGTCATTTAAGTGAAACTAACCTTAGTCTACTAGCAAAATTTGCCTCTCAAAATGCAGGAAATAGCATTTCAGAGGGTCAAGATTAAAAATTGTCCCTGGAGAGCATGGATTGTTGCCGGACTCCAGCACTCGATATGATGTTCCATGTAGGTCAAACAAAATTGAGTTGACTGGAAAAAAATTCAGGTTGGCTAGAAAATTGTTACAGAATATACCGTCTAGTTTCATCCGCAACCTTCTTTGGAAAATGGAAACACTCTTCACACATTGCATAGATTCTTAGATTTATGTCCTATTACAGTTTTACTAGATAACTAATGAATACCATCTTAGGTTTTTAGCAGATAGTGTTAAACCTTTATTATTTCTCATTAAATTTTACAGACAGGAAGCATAAAAATTCTGAGATTTTTCACACGGATACATTATGGGGGAGAAGTCGAGTTTAGTTTGGACGTGTCTGAATTTCCTTGGAAGACATGTAAAGACAACACCTGATATCTGGGACGTCATTACAATTAGGAGAACTACTTTTCACTTTTGTAGCTTTGAACTGGTATTCACCTCAGGGAACTATGAAAGATGAGTTTGCTTGATGAAACCAGTAATGAATACTTTACTGTTAATAGAATTTGTATGAAGAGTATGAAGAGTGTTAGTAGTTTTTTTTGTGTGTGCTTGGGGCCCTCAGACAGTACATGTAGGTTAAGCCCCTGTCACATATTTAGGCATTTGGCCTTCTGAACACTAGGAAAACACTAAATCTGGCCTAAATCTGGTCAGACTGCTCCCAAGCTTCAGCCAACCTTTGCCTGCTGGTGTTCAGGGAAAGGTTCTGAATGTGTGACAGGGGCTGTAGGAGACAGGAAGCTCCATGGAGAATGTGAGGAGTGTGAATTACTGTTTGCTTACTCAGTCCTGTGCCTGTCAGGAGAAGGGCAGGAGAACCCGGGAACTGTCAACATGGACAGCCTGCAGGTGGTTTGTCAGACAGGGTTAGACCAGGGATCTAGCCAGGACAGTTTTTCCATCAATTACCGGAACTTTGCGGCAATTGATGGAAATTCTTCACAGTCAACCTTGATAGACAAAATTAACAAAAATGTTGGGGTTAAAAATATGAAAACAAGGACCAAAAGACCACCGACTACCACTCTCAACACCATGATTTGCCTCTCAAAATGCGTGAAGAAGGCAGAAAAAACAAGATGCCTAGATTTGAAATATACTAAGAGATGACAAATGTTAGGACACAAATTGAGCACAGTGTAACAACCAAGGACTCTTTAATTCTTCATTGAAGAAAACTTTGATGAAAAGTTGTCATCCTGTTTCTTTCCTTTCATCACATCTTCCAGTCTTGCGGTTTGCAGCACTGTTATGACTCTTTGGTCATAGTTATAGGAAGTGGAATTTCTCGTGTTTTTTCTGGGAACAGGCCAAAATCAATGTGTCATCCATAGAAATTACTTGGTGTGGCCCTACTAGTATTTCCTGGCTGTCTGCCACGCCAAACAAGCTGTCATATAATGTCCTGAAAGAAGCGAACAGACAGGTTTTACATCTCTGAACTATTACAGACTGTGATAAAGTGAGAAGCCTTCAAGAGCTCTTGGACACGTTTCAAATTCTTCAGAATTTAGTCAGAAATTCTTGAAGAAAGCGGAGACAGTTCAAGTAGGCTTGTCTCAAATATTTGTAGAAATTTTCAGACATCTAGCTCCTACATTAGTGCATGCCAAATACAATGTATGTAGGAGTTGTAGGGAATTATCACAAGTCAGTAATATCATAGATCTCATAAAAATGTCCTTAGAACCTGAGTGATGTCACAACCCATACATGCATTTGACTTGCACATCGGCACTGCGCCTGTGCGAAACCATGATTTTTCACAGTTTTCGCTGGATTTTTGGTCACCGTTGCATTAGGATTTTGCCTGTTGCAGAGGATATCTTTTCCGACATAACATTTGGAAACTATAGACGGAGTGTTAACCTTATGTATTCAAATACGACCTTATATGAGGCGTTCTGCTGAAGTGCTTTCACAATGGGTCTTGGTGCAGTACGTTTTGCCGATGTGCTCATTTGACTATAAATTTTAGTGTAATAAAATTATTTCAATGACTATTATTTGAAAATTGGTGATTCACCACAGACTCCAGGAAGACTAATGTGAAATGGAGCTCCTATGAAAACAAACAAACAGACTATTCTCCATCCCCAGGTCTAACAGTGACCAGTCGGCCACGCCGCCGACCTTCCCCAGTCTCCGCACCCGTCTGACATCGCTCTTCTGTCCCGACAACAACGGCAAGCCCAGGAACTGCAGGAGGAGACGCAAGAAGCGCAGGAGAATCCACCGAGAAAACGAGAGACCACGACAGTTCAACGACTTGTGGATTCGAATCGAGGAAAGGTAAAGAGGTTGCTGCTAACTTCAGTAGTCATAAGGCCACACCGATTTAATTTGTTGGTTCACGGATTTTAAAAAAACCCTCTGAATCAAGTCCAGAATGCTCATATTTTAGCCCCAACAGTTGAAAGAGGTCCCTTCTCTCCAGAGTTGTTTTATAGTGTAGTTTTTCCATCTGTGGTTTGATTAAGAGTTTTAAATTCATTGTTTGAATTACGAACCAGCCTGGTATGTTGACTTCATGGCTTCTTTCACAGCATTTGGGGCTATAATAGGATGCCTAGGTCCGTTTATATTTATTTTTTTTGCCCTGTCACTTAGTATTTTTTCTGAAAAAATCCATATGTAATATTCTACCTGTGTAACCATCATTGATGTATCAAAGTTGAATGATGTGAAATGTTGTAGAAGTGTAGCTCATTTGTCTTTTTTTTCTAAAGTTATCCTCAATCCTGCCTGGGTTTTTTTTGCAGTGATTCGCCATCAACAACGAGTCAGAGTCCAACCGAAGTTCCTCCGCGGAGACTGTACTCGCTGCAGAGGGTGTCCTCACGGCGGTCAGTCTCGTCCCACTGCACACACACGTGGTGGCTGCTGACTGTCGTCGCGCTGGCTGCCATGAGAGGACCTCATCTTCTTGTTATGAGATGATACCAGGGTTCACAACAAAGTTCTTCCCCTTGAAGGAAGGGCCATGATGTGCCACTGTTAATTTGTCTTGCCACCAAATTAGGACATTATACAATGTATATGTTGTCACAAGTTACAACCCTTCTGTCTAAATTTTCTGTGCAAAAATGGTGTGTCCCTGATTCTCTACCAAGGCCTTGACAACAAGCGTGCGGGTTAGACAAAATCTTTGCATGCTGTATTGCCACACTGCATGGTTCAGTGTTTGAGGTGCTAAAGGTTTCATAGGCCATGTTTCTTTATGTTACAAAAAATGACCGAGAACAGCAAATCAGTAATATGAAAAGAAGGAAACAACTGTGCTCCTTAGGAAGCAAGTTTAAACTGTAATTTCCTACACAAGAAATTGGATTGTACAAGTCCAGTCTTTGTTAAGGAATGAGCAATGTACAGTTGACTTACATGACTTGTTGAGCAGTGGATCATACATGTAGGTTGTAGAAAGTCTGTGGCACCCCCCCCCCAAGCTTCTGCAAGCTATAATCTACTGCTCTCCCAGTCACGTGTGTCACCTGCACAATTTGACGTCACAAAAGTGGTGGATTGCTTACTAGTATTCCTTGACAAAGTCCAATTTCTTGTGTTAGAAATTACATTTAAAGCTTGCTTCATAATGACTTCTACCAACACAGATGCACTTTCTAGATAACTGTGCTTCATGTTTTAATCTTGTGTGATCTACATTGGCCGTTGGAGAATAGACATTGACAGTGGAATAGGAGATTGTAAAAGTATGCTAAATGTTAGCTTTATCACATGCTGGTGCACCTGTGCAACACATCCTTATGAAGCTGGTGTCTTACACAGGAGTATATCTGAACATTACCTCAACCTGGTGCTTTTAAAAAACGTTTTGCGTTTCATCCTTTAGTTTGGCACATTTTCAAGCATCACAGCCAAAACAACATTTATGGGACCAAAACAATCGTCAGTAACCTTGTAGATTAAACTTAGTGTTTGTGTTATAATATATAAGTTGTCACATCTGGTTCACTTGGCAGCTGCTTAGCAAGAAAAGTGGCTGACGGAAGTGTTTCCAAATTGTAAATAGTTCATTGTAGATTAAGTATGAATGTACATACATGTACCAACTGCCATGAACCAAGTCTTTACCAATATCACTGCCTCTGTACTCATATTAAAGTATGTATGGTATTGTATTTTTATATACCTGTGTATCTAATGAGTAATATCTACTTTTTATACCCATTTTTGAATCAATGTAATATAAATCATACATCAGGAAAGTTTTCTAGTATTGCCATTGCCAAAATTGTATTGAATTGTAACCATTGTTATGGGCCTACATGTGTCGCTGTCAATGTATGTCAGTACAAGACTGGCGATTAGTATTCTATACATTTAAAAAAGTGATTATATTTTGGACACAAATTCATTTGTATACATGTAACGTTATGTATCTTACTGAGCTGTACAGGTAGTTACATACACCCATATGTTCTGACTCCCCTATGTTGCAAAACCCCTATGTTTCGACAGCTCATCCTATGTTCTGACAACCCTGTGTTGGAACATAGGGGTGTCGGAACAAATGGGTGTTGGAACATACGGCGAACCCCATATACATTTGGTAAGAGACCATAGACCATAGTGCCAATTGAGCTTTACCATGTATTTCTGATGCCACAATAGGACACTATATTTATGTTAATGTTTACAGGATTAAATTTTCCAAGTATTTACAATGTATTTTGCTAGTATGAGGGTTTCATTGGCTGTGTTGTCAGTTCCTGTTTCTTCTGTGCGAGGATGGTCATACCTCTGTCCATAATATCACATTCCTCCAAAATCGGCGCACTTCAGTCGGCGGTTTGAGCGTACACTCCTCCAGGTGAGCGGACGTTCCTCCGGTTTTGAGCGTACATTCCTCCAAAATCGGCGCACTTCAGTCGGCGGTTTGAGCGTACACTCAACCAGGTGAGCGGACGTTCCTCCGGTTTTGAGCGTACATTCCTCCAAAATCGGCGCACTTCAGTCGGCGGTTTGAGCGTACACTCCTCCAGGTGAGCGGACGTTCCTCCGGTTTTGAGCGTACATTCCTCCAAAATCGGGAGGCCCACCCCAACTACTTGAATATGACGAATTTATCGTAAAAGAACAGTTTTAGTCTAACATAGGTTCATTTTGGGACAAACAATCCTAGAGCGGCTTGTGCGAAAGGCTGAATACGGAGTTTCATTGTCAATACTTCTGCCATTTCGGTGTTCACCAAACAAAGGAGGCTGAAATCTAGTTTTTAATATCCTTGAACAAAGCAACAATCTCAGAAAAAATGTACCATGTATCTATCCACCCACTCATTAGTAGACTACATTCATTAAAATAGACATTAAATGTGTTCTTTGAACTTTTTATTGCATTACAAATGTCAAGAAGCAATAATAATTCTATTGGGGAAAACCTTCTGTATACAGTTAATTGTTAAAATAAGATGCAGCTCAGCTGCTAGAAAAATATGTTAATATGGAGAAAATTATAGTCTCCTAAATATTTTTCACAATTTTCCACAGTTCCACCTTATCAATTACATATTCCACTTGATTGCCTTTTAAATAGCCTTGTACATTACATGGTTGTAGACATATCTATTTGTACAAAGATACACATAGGCATTTCATTTTTGTGACAGTTGAAGCTACTACAGGTAGGAACATATTAAAGCTATTGGAGTTTCTTCCCATTGCCAAGTACAATATGAACTGAGCCAGTCTTCTTAAGTCTACAATATGCAACAATGATCATTGCAACACACTGCTCTCACCAAACACCAAGGCATGTTGCGTGTTAAAAAAATTTGAACATCAAAAGCATGAAGAAAGTCTTTAACAGTTCATATGCTTTATAAATGATGTGCCTTTACTGAGGACATAATACAACATGTATATACATGTATTTTCTTAAGTACCGACAGCAATGGTATGGTATTGCAACTTAAGTTTTGCTACTCTGTAAGCTAGAGACAGGAGTCTCCATATATAGTTTTGTTATCGTAATGCAACATTAGAAAGTGTAAGTATTACATATTGATCAGTAAAATGTTTGCACCTAATCATACATCTATATGTTTCTGTAAGTCATTAATAATATTGATTATCATACAGCAAAATAACATAATTCTAAGCAGCAAACAACAGACTGGAAGAGGCATGTGGAAGACCTGTAACTGCTATTTTCATATGGAACAAAAACTGCAACATATGCTCCCCCTTTCCTGTTAAACTTCGGTTTCATTGATTGTATTTGCAGAATGCACCATTGCTACATTATGCTTCAAAAACTTGATTCGCAATCTCAGTCTTAGTAGATTTTTGAAGTCTCATAATCTTAATTCGCTACAAGTTAAAATTATAAAAAATCATGATGAAGCTTATTTAGGGTCTAGTCCAGAGGCCAAGACATAAGTTGCCAGGGAAATTTGGTTACTAGGGGTTACCGTATCATTTTCCACTACATTTAGGGAAATGATACCCTTAGCATGGAGTAACTATCCTGGCCAACTATTGACCTTAGTTTCATCAAGTTCTGCCATCCATGACCCCCCCAGAAAGGCCTAGTAGAGGCTAAGCAAAGTCATAGTTATCCCAGAGTTGGGTGACTTCACCAGATATACATCAACAAATTGGACTTACATCAAGCAATTGTCCATGATTGGAGCTCTTGTACAGGACCTTGAAAACGTTGTGCATGGATAGTCAGACTGACCGGAGACGTAAGAGTTAACTTGGTCTGGGTAACCAAACTGGAATGATGACGGGGGTGTGGAGGACTTTCCTTCACTTGAAGTTGGCGTACATGTCAAAACTGTCCAGGTACTCAATCACCGCTCGATAACAGAAGTTATACTGGTCCTGCATAGGGGGAGGAAAAAGGAACAGTGAGCATTAACAACCTCCAGGCATTTAAAATAAGAGAATACCGGCATCTTCTTTTCACCATCAGGACTTCTACACGGGGCTATATAGAACCTTGCAGTTGCTGTAAACCAATGATTAGTCAGGAGTGTTATTGTAATGTTACTGACCCGAGTCTGCACCATATGGGGCCTTTGTTGAGAAGCTCATTACTGACCTGAGTCTGCACCATATGGGGCCTTTGTTGTCTGAGAGCCTTGACAGTCTGGAAGACGTCACAGATGCCTTCAGTCTTTACCCGCTCCAGGATCGTACACAGGGCAATAAACGTTCCCGTACGGCCTGCACCAGAGCTGAGGGGAATTAGTCACAAACTTAAGTTGGATATCAAAACTGAAAGTGATGCTGCAGTACCTTAGAATGCCCATTATCAAAACTTTAATACCTTTGTATTCCCAACCCTAACCTACCAACAAAGTATTATCAAAACAGGATACTGGAGTTTTCTTTTACACAACCAAGATTTCTAATCTAAGTGCTTACGTTTCTCTGAAGGTGTCTGATAGACACCAAAACGTAAGCACCTAAGTGAGAAATCTTGGTTGTGTAGAAGAAAACTCCAGTATCCTATACTATACTTTACCAACCTGATGAAACTATTTTCAGAAGTATTATTGAAACAAATCACGACATCAAAAGTTATCTGGTAAAGTCCGGTTATTTCTACCATAAAAGTTACAGACAGAGAGGTACCTGCAGTGCACTGTGATTGGTCCATTCCCAGACATCTGCTGCTGCTTCTGTACCTGACCAATCAGGTCCAACATCCCAGCTGCTGTGTTGGGGGCTCCCACATCCGGCCAACCGTGGAACTGGAACTGTTGTACTGTCCTGCAGCTTTGGTCCTGATTGGTCAGGAGTGTAACATACTTTTTTACTTGAATTTAGCAAACAGTTTTGACTAGCTCTGACCAGCTACATTGGTCTAAAATATGATAACTCTAGTTCCTAACACATTGGAACAGATTGTGTTTAAATGTGTATTGCTCCATATAGCAGGAGCGTTAGGGTAGGATCACATTTCAGCACTAAGGGCAGGACCATGTATTGTAGCAGGGTGGTAGGGTAGGATCACATTTCAGCACTAAGGGCAGGACCATGTACTGTAGCAGGGGTGTTAGGGTAGGATCACATTTCAGCACTAAGGACAGGACCATGTACTATAGCAGGGGTGTTAGGGTAGGATCACATTTCAGCACTAAGGACAGGACCATGTACTATAGCAGGGGCATTATGGTAGGATCACATTTCAGCACTAAGGACAGGACCATGTACTATAGCAGGGGCATTATGGTAGGATCACATTTCAGCACTAAGGACAGGATCATGTACTGTAGCAGGGATGTTAGAATAGGATCACATTTCAGCACTAAGGACAGGACACTCTGATGATGATGATATTGTAATAACATCCTATTTTATGCTTTGTGCTCTGAACTATAAAGATAATTTGCTCCCCCTAACCTTGGCCTTGCTGTTGGAGATATGGAATGTCCTGAGTGTGTAGTCCAGATGTTTCTCCACACTGTACAGCTCCACTGTCACATCACGGTAAGTGTTGGACACATCCGGCCAGTACTTGGTACACTGATCCTACATGCACAAGAAGTCATTGTGGCTACATTTTTTTAAAGCATTCTACCGGGGACCACAAGACAAAAACAAAGATTTTACAGAGATCTACTAATATGTACTTCTAGAGAGGCACACTTCAGATATTCAGGTGTTCAAGACAATCTTGAGAGGGCCATGATAACAGCCCAAAGTTTCCTACTGAAATGTGACTGCTACCTGACAGTGTACTCACCCTTCCCTTTTCCACCAGCTCAGTCAGCATGACTATAGAACACGTCTTCCACTCCCAGATCATGGACCAGAAGTCGGCAACAGTTTGGGCTAGGGGACCTTGGGTTGCAATAAACGCATCCTTTTGTCTGTACCCCTGTAAAGTGTAGGTCAAGAGAGTCATACTACATACAATAATATATTTCTTTGAAGTTAAAAAAGGAGCTACTGATGCAAAGACAAAAGGAATGCCATATTTTAAAACCAATTTGGTCACATACAATTGCTCAAATCTTTGATAGAAACAGATATTCTACTGGACTTTGGAAAAGACAGCTTAATGTATTTATGTCCAGCAATGTATGTTTTTTCATTGCTTGATTTATGGATTTTAATAACAGTAAATAAATAGCTCTCTGGATTTAACAGTGACCATTACTACATGTACTGCACTAGTGAACCAGACTTGTTACACATTAGTTTTTCCTTGAGAGTAAACAGAAGGACTCACATTCATGAAGGAAGCGTTGATGTAATCAGAGTTCCTCAGGCCAGGTACAGCTGGGATGTACACTCTGTGGGTGTCATCTGGAACAGGTGGAAGGTAGCCTTTAGCATATTAAAGCAGGTGTTTGGGTATCAATTCTCTAGTGGCTACAGGAGAGGAGAGAAGGTTCAAGACAGTTTGGATGTTCATGTCTTTGAAACGTGAGTTCTGAAACATTGGCATCTACTCCTATAATATACCTTACAAAAGACTAAATATGGGATGAGTTTGTTCTTTTACAATCATCATTGTTGAAGCTACTAGCAATGAAGAAATTTAAGATATTGTCCTATATGCACAATGTATGGGTTGTTTTTGAATTTGCTATTTGAACTCATTGATACAATTTGATAAACGCAAAATGAATTTACGGAAATATGGAGCAACACTGACAATTTTTTGCTATTGCATTCTCCTACATGTCAGTGTAGAGACTGTGACTTACATGGCAGAACTTGCAGCACCCTGTTTTTACTGATGTTGTCAGGAAGGTTCCCAGACTTCATGTGGTGTTTCTCTATCGGGATCTTGGTCAGGTTCTGTTGCAGAGCAATGAAACAACGTGTACATTTAAAATGGGGTAGAGGATGTTCCTCAGCAGCATTTGTGACTCCTAGTTTTCATATTGGGTCAGTTAATCTCATTATCAGTGAGTCAAGCTTGTCTGGGGGTAAGTAAGATGTTTCTGACTTAGGAAAAGATGTTCCAGTGCTATTCATGTAAAATGTTTAACATTGAAGTCACAGTGTGGTATAATATCTACCCTAAGGACATATCAATTCTTAGTTTTGGGATAAGTACCTGTTCAACTGCAGATTCTGTTATTAGTCACTGATGAAAAGTTGTGGATACTGCTTGAAAACCTATCCAGTTGCTTATGTATTGTACTGTAAAGGCTTGATTACCATATTAGTGAAGTTAAAATCGCCCCAGTTCCAAACCTTTTTATGTATAGGGTAGTGCCCATCTCCATTTCTACAGCCCTTGGGACACAAAGCTGTGCAGGCTCTACAGCAGGGTTCTAGTTGACTTGCAGTGGTCTGTACATTTGTTCAACTTCCAGAGAAAGCAGTATGAACTATTTAAAATGGCTTTTATGTCTTACCTTAAACTCTGTCTCCATGCCTGTGAGGTTGGATCCAGGCTGCTTGGTGTGTAGTTTGTGCATGTACTTGTGCATGTTAGCCACCTCCAGCTCTGTGTCTCCGTACAGATGGTGCTCCAGCACTGACTGGTAGATGAAGATGTACTGTGCCTGCATGAAAGTCACATAAACAATTGGGGGTGTAATTATTACAAGTCTTGATAAAGATTCCATTTTTGTACATCTGTACGCTAGTTGGATTGTTTCACATTTAAAAATGTTAATTCTACATCTTGTCTTGTCTTGTCAACAATATATTGTCTTGTCAACAGTACTAGGCCTTTGGAACAGCCAAAAGCTAGTTGGGCATCCCTGGCTATATGTCTTTCACACTGCTACAACCATCAATGAATAAAATGAATCTGTATGTTTGGTAATCAAACAGCACCCTATTCACTATAACAGGACCCAAGGAGATTCAAGATACCAGGCTTGTCAAGGGTTTCTAATGTTTACTGTGACTACTTAAGTATTCTTCAAGTCCTTGGAGTGGTTACATGACTGTATACAGTCATTTGCCCTCTCCTTGGTGCTGAAATGTCTATACCTATTGTGCATAGACTTGCATAGCCGGTAAACCACCTTCAGGCCTAACACACTCAAATATAAGCTGGACTGTAGTCAAGAACCCTAAGCAGAAAATGTACTGAAAACTGAAAAGCTGAAAACCACATTCATCCAGATGAACCAAGCCTGCAGATGCCTCACCTCAGTCTGCACCATGTAGCTCCTGTTGTGTCTCATCCTGGCCACACAGCCGAACACGTCCACCTTCATCTCTGCTGACATCATGTCAATCAACGTGTCCATCACAATGAAGGTCCCTGTCCTCCCCACACCAGCACTAAGGAGAAATTACATACATCCAGATGAACCAGAACTTTGCAAGAGGAGTGAAGGTGGCAGTTTACATTAGAGCTCACAGATCTACCCTGAACAGAGACGGGCGACTCAAGTTATCTGGCACGTACAACCCGCTACTACGGTCACGTGTCTCTGACGTTACATTCCAAGAGCAGATGGGTCCATTCCGGGAACAAGGTTGAAGGAGTAAGCTGAAAATTTGGGCTAAGTCCCTAATTCATTCCACTGAGTGTTAAAGCAGGTATCTATGACAACTTACCTGCAGTGTACAGTGATAGGCCCTGCCCCTACTGGGTTGGACATCTTCACCCTCTTGACAAACTTCATCATGCCCAGGGGACTCTGGGGCACTCCGAAGTCTGGCCAGCTGGTGAAGTGGAACTGGGTGATGGTGCGACGTTTCTTCAGCTGTGTTTGATACAAGAAGTCAAACTGAGGAGGCTGCAACAATCTTTGGCACGCAAAGTGATGGTTAAACTCCAGACCTCATGGAAAACCAGCTAAGAGGTGGAGGGATCAGGTTAGGAATGACACAGGAGTTAGTCTGAAGAACACCTACGATATGAGACTAGAGACCATTGTATATTTTGAATTGTCACTACGAAGTGACCCACTTTTCAGTGCCATCATTATTATTGGTGAAATTCGACAAAAAAACAATAAATGAATATCTACCACTATACTTAACAAGCAAATAATAGCCATACGCACAGACTATGTTTATTTACTAGTACCTTTTTAATTTAATGTCAGTGGCAACAAACACGGTGTACTTGTGCATAATAAGATCAGTAAAGACCTGTGCAATGTTAGGGCACCCCTGTTACATGTAGAGAGGTTGCAAGCTCCATTAGCTTGGGCTTCTTGCAGTTATTCTTCCTGATATCATGACCAACTCCTTACCTGTATATGCTGAACTGTCAGAGTCCTGATGACAAAGTCCACAAGTCTGACCACTTCTGTCACCTCCACACTGATGTCCCCATACTGACCAACACCTTCCTCTGGCCAGTACTGATGACACTTGGTCTAGATGGGAACAGACAGGGAAAAAAAATTTTTGCTTCATGTACAGTACAGTGCATTAAAGACTAGTGGTATCTGTATCTGTACCTGTATATACGGTATAACTGCCCCTCAGTGTAACACACCAGCTTTGCAGGCACACAATGTGGCATCAGCTGGCTATATCACACTGAACGACTTGTTACACCTAGCCTTTGAACATCTAACCTAACATTGTGTAAAGCGATCTAGCCCCTACATGTAAGTACATGTAATGTCTAATACGTTCCACTTTCTATGGCCACATTGTATACAAAGTATCCTCATATTCTTTGTGAATAAGAATAAGAATTAATCATAATTCCAAAAAATCTTCACCTTATTTTTCTCGGCCAGGTTTGTAACCATCACAACTGTTGCTGAGTTTTGCTCCCACACCATTCTCCAGAAGTCATTCACAGTTTCTTTCTTGGGGCCTGCAAGAAATACATTCATTTACAACAAAATCAATTACATTTTTTGGTTGTTTCTTTTTTTGACAACTATTGCATGGAATCTGGTATGCCATCACTACACTGAAAGGACAACATGCAGGTCAATGTTACATGTGTACACACATTGTGCAATCTGAGCTTAACAGCTAATGTTACATGTAGATAGCTTTCATTACAAATCTCAAAAACCTTTACCTTGTGAAGCTATAAACTTGTTAGGAACATCGTAACCCTGCTCAATGAGAAAATGGAAAAAAATGGCATTATAAGAGAAAATCAAAATGGGAAATATTCAATTTAGTCTGTACACAACAATGCCACATAGACATTTTCCGGCACACAAACATTTATGGTAAGGTCTCTTCACATGATGCATCGGAAAATGGTAGACAAAATGCTTGTTAATTTAGTTTTGGCAATCAAAGAACGGAATAACAAATGAAATACATGTATATTCAAGGTAACACTAAATGTGACACTGATAATCTATCTACCAAGGAATAGATGTTTGCAGCAATGCACTGAAGAAAGGTTATCAGAACTGAAAAGTAGCTAGCAATTATGTTACTATCTTATTTTCAGAATCCAACATGGAAACAAAGATTTCATGCTCACATCTATGAAGGAGGCATTGATATAATCACTTCCAGGCTGGCCTTCGATGGCGGACAGAACTACACGTGCACGGTCATCTATGTAGGGTAGAAGGAACAGAAAGAAACAACACAAGTGATTAATCATATTTCAGCAAGTACATTGGTACTATAGACATAAGCGTTCAACTCTGACTAGATTGTTGGTAAAGTGAGCCCTATGATATCATATCCAGCTGCCTGCAAAGCTGGTGTATTACACTGAGGGGCAGTTATACCGGCTATACAGATACAGATACATCCATATAATACTCCAGGACCTTATACATGTACCAAGGATGCAAGGACAGAAAATGTGGTGCTGAAAGACAGCTACATGTTCACCACTTGCACTGTCCTTGGTGCTGAATGACAAGTGCACTGTCCGAAAGAGAATTGAAATTAAAATTATGTCAAAACTATCAGCTGTCAATCTTGTAATTTGTGGCTTTATCAAATCTAAAGCGTTCCACTTACATGGCAGGATGTTGGCAAATCTGTTCTTGACCTTGTTCTCAGGAAGTGAAAAGGCATCATGGGAATGGGGAAGCTTCTGGGGCAGAGTCTGGAACAAGACATTATGTAGAGTTGATGTGAACAAAGTCTTTCACTGCTGATGTCTGATGCATTAAACCAATATAACATTAAGCTGTACATTGGTTTAGTATTAGATGTGACCCAATTTTGACCTCATTATCATCATCATATAGCTCTGTGGCTATATGATGACATTGTGGCTTACAACTTGTAAAAAGCTATGAATGCTGTTTTCTTTATACGGAGGGTTATTGGAAAATCTCAATGATAACAAATTTTTTATATTATTCACAGAAATCTTTTATCTAGATTGCCCTTTTCCCAATTTTTGTGCTGTCTTTTTGAGACCCAAGAACAAACTACCGATAGTCAAGTCTATTTTAGTCTTTAAAAGTTTTATGTTTATTTTTGAAGTGATATAACATGAATCTATTCTTGTAATTCACCTCATATTCCTCCTTGAAGAGTTGGTCGTCGTTAGCGTGTCGTCTGTTGTACTGCTCCTCCAGTCTGCTCAGCGGGATGGGGGGGTAGGCCGCGGCTGGCGAGGCGTTATAAGCAGCAGTTAATCAGGTTAGTGCCATTAGTACTGTACACAACAGGGGTTAGTCACACGCTTAGATGCTATGCACCTATTTGTAGACCTAAAACAATAGGAAACAGATGAATGAATTGCACTTTATTCATTTTCCTGCTTTTTCTCAAGAATGGATGAAAAAAAGAAGATCGTTAAGAGAGGGTCTGTGGAAATTTACTGTACAAAATTTGAACCAGGAAAATTTCAAAAGGAAGCTAACAGGCGTCAAGCCGTCCATCGTGGAATTAGACATAGACGAAAACAGGTAAGTGCAGTTACTGTTGGCTAATACCGATAGTTAGGGCCTGGCATAGACAGAACATAGCACCAAATGGAATGAAATATAACATTCGTAAGAATTATCAAGAAGCAAGTTGTTTAAATTAAATGTTCAATTCAAAAGGCTAGCCAACCCACCAACTACATAACTACTGTAGTTTACAAGGGTAAAAGAGTGAAACATTTTCTTACACAATGGCATAAAAATAAAGTAATAGAAACCTGGAGGGTCTAAGTCTGCCAGTGAAATGTCCCCCGGCCTCTTGCTGTTATAATTTGTCCTCCTGGTCCCCCCTGCAGAAGGGTAGTCTGATACTGGAGGTGGAGCCTTCTTATGGGAGGACCTTTTTCTGAGGGACACAGGAAACATTGTAGTCATGTAATATAACTGTCAAAAGTTTTTAAAATTGTGTACAACTGGGGATATGTATGGTGTCTTACAGCATGAAAGAGCACTGTACGTTCAAAACCCGTTGATCTGAAAATTTTCTGCATTATTTGTGAATGTATCATGGATCTCTTTTTTGTGAAATACATTTCTTTTTTTGCTCATGGGGCCTACAAAATGTACTATTAGAAGGATTAACATTATATCTTATGAATCTACATCATTTATCATTGTTTTACATAACTTTAATCTCACCTTATAAGGCACACAGTCAAAGTGATACAAATCACAATCAGGAGAACCACAGCTATTATAACTCCAACAATGGGCCAGATGTTATCCCATAGAAAATCTGTAAATCAAGAAAATCAAGTTAATGTCAGGTAAAGATATAAATCAATATGTCTAGAATGTCCATGTCTATATACTAGTGAGGTAAATGAAAAAAAGAATACTACATATGAGGCAGGATTAATTATTAATTAACAAAAGTGATTAAATATGTAAACAAACCTTCTTCCTTATTGGTGACCACTGGGTCAATGTAACTACTGGTTGAGAAGTGAGGCTGAAAAAAAAGACAAACGATATGTTTATTATCAATATTTAGTACATCATTCTGTTATTTCACAAAATTTTCTTGCTGATATAAACTAGCAAAACCTACAAAACTACTCATACATGAAGGCCACTCTTCCTGTCCTTGGTGCTGAATGATAATTTCTTTAATGATAATTTCTTTTCCTCAAAATTGTATCACTTACTTCCAAGCAGCCCTGTGAAAATCCATCAAGATGCAGGATTAGACATACATTTACAGCATGCAAACGAATGCCCTAAGTCTACATAACACTTAATAACTCCGATAGAACATGTACCTGTGAGCCATCCTGTGGTCTGGTTCCATACACCCTGACTGCTGCAGTGTAGGCTTTGCCTGGGGACAGAGGTCTGTTTGTGAAGGTCTCTGTGTAGATCCAGTCTGATGTACCCTGCAGCAAGAATTATGGTACAACTTATTGTGTAATATAAGCATTGTTCCAAGTACAAATGTAGCGAAATCTGCATAACTGTATCTGGTACCATCTAAGTGTCAATGGTTGCATAGTCTCCAGTAACCACCATGACTAATATTCTGTCAGCACATGATAGTTACTGTAACAATATGTTGTGACCATGTATGATGATAGTAATGATGATTGGATCAATATTGATGCACTGTTACAACAGAAAGGGCAGTCCGTACCTGTTCATCTCGTTTCCTCCTGCCAACAGAAGCACAGCTGGTCCTGGATCCATCTCCAACAGTAACAGACTGTGGTAAGGAGTTCCTAGGAAAGGTACAGGGGGACTGGTATTGGTATGGTTGTACTGATTAAGAAGTAGAACAACTCTTTAGTGTAACTCCTCTTAGTTTGGAGTATCTACTGGTTGATATTTGTTGCTATTCCTTTGGGGGCATTGGAATAAATTGGAATGCCATGCCACTACCTTTGGTCAAAATGTTCCTGTCCTTGGTGCTGAAAGACAGGTCTACATGTTGTAGACAATTCTAAACAACACATTTTGAACCAAAACATGTTCTGGATGCATGCTACTGGTACTGGCGCTGAATAGCATTCAAACTCACAAAGTTAATCTCCGGTTCTGTGTTAGGGAACCCCTAGTAAAGGCAAAGAGAAACCATGTACATGTACATGTACAGTATCTGTATTGCTGTACTGATCAGGTAAAAGAATTGTATCACTACCCAATTTAAATCTCAAGTGAAACATGAAAACAATGAACCAGGTTATTTGCTAAAGATAACTTTATTTCCCTTGACTCACCTGTCCCATGCTGCAGTGACATAAGCGTTGTAAGGTGGCTTCTGGTTGGTCTGTGTAGTATCCTGGTAACCTCTGACCTCCAGCAGTTCAGCTGTAGGAAGGTCGTTGACCCCAACCCCTGTGTCCATCTCTACCACCACCACATGGTAACACCTGTGTTGGCAACATTTCAGGGTGACATTGGCATGTGTATTACTTAGTGTTATTAACTGTCCTCCACCAGGCCTCCCAAAAAGGGGTTAGAATTTGGCCACAATTAACTGGGTCTGACCATTGAGTTAGTCTGACTGGCTAGGGGAGTGGGAACTCAGTTAGGGTTTCATTTCCCCCTCGAAAACAAAAATAAGTTATTTGGCTATTTAAATTAGTCTCCTTATTTGGCTAAATTTTACTGTTTTTGAGACCACATTGTTAGTCCTGTGTAGACTACTTTTCAACCATCTTGATTCTACTAGCCAAACTGCTACAGTGTAACATGCATTTTGCCACCTGAATTCAGTATTAAATGTTACCATATTAGGGTGACACAAAACCACTTCCACCCTGAAATTAGTATTAAAGCTTTCTAATCAGCTCTTAACCCAGGAAGGTGGAAATGTGTGACTTACTGTACAGGTCCGTACTGCTGTGAAGCTGGCTGGAGTGTGAGAGGGAAGGTGGTGGACGTGATGTTGTCCAGGATAGGAACAGGAGACTCTGGCCTGGCTGGTTCTGTAGCAAAACGATTATAATAACAGGATGAAATTTTGTGATTTTTTAAAAACTGAAAATTTGTTCTTGTTAACTCAGTATTCATTTTGTGTAGAATGTATCAGGAATACCCAGAACAATTACTGACATTTTAGTGTAGATAAAGTGGTCTAACTTCCCAGTTAATCAAGACACTTTGGCAAAAACTGTTGTTATTCTACTGATTGAAAGTCCTTACTGCCAGGTGGTACAATACAGTACACAGGCTGACTGTGGTTGCCCTGGCCTGTGTAGGTAGAGGCTGTCACAGTGATGCTGTAGTTGGCATTAGGCTTCAGTTCCTTCATCACCAGGCCTGTCTTCAGCAGGGTGACAGAGCTGGAAGTCGGCAACATGTCAACTTGATCCCCAAAGCTCTTGTAGTTGGCGCCATCTAGTGGATTCCAAGTGTAGTACACCTAAAAGAAATCATAATAAATTGAAACTATTTTCCCCCCAATGCGAGCACAACATATTGACCTATTCTGAAATTTTTAAAGAGATTCCAAATATTTGATATCATAACATCAACCATTCAAACACATGGGAACCTTAAATAACAACTAAATTAAGATCACCCTTACTGTCCTTGGTGCTGAAGGACAATTACCTCAATATACATTTTCACTGAGAATTGAAAGATTACAATAGAAAACTTACCATAATAAACATAAGCAAGCTGTATACATTTTCCTTCATCACTAATGCAAATTCTCAACTAACTCCACTATTTGGTAATGGTACAAAACAATAGATAATTCCTACACTTACTGTATATTTGGTGATGGTCCCATGTGTTTTTTCGGGTGGACTCCAGGTGACCTGACACACTGTGTCTGTGTCATTGCTCTGTACTTGTACAGGTGCTGTGGGATCTAGTTGACATATACAGGAGGAACAGGTTAATATAACTAACTTTAGAACATCTGTTTTGCTTAAGCCCTTGTTTGTGTTGAATGAACCAGTCCATAGTCTTTCAGGTCCAGAATTGGTGCACAGAGGTTTAGGTTTTTTTTGTGCCTCAAGTCCAAAGTGATTTTCAAATCCAGTACCAAATCAGTACACAACTTATCACAGAGATCTTATTCCACCATGTTTTCTCGGATCATGTCAACTAACCAAAATGTCTTTGATTATTAGATTCATATCCCTAACAGCACGATATTATCCTACCTTAGTAGAATATTCATGGTGAAGTGAGCCACATTGCAAGATTTTTTGACTAATGTGAATTCAACTTGAAAATGTGCCATTTATCAAAATCCAAGCATGTAACATTAGTCATTTCACATTCAAAATGTGAAACTCCATATAAAGCCAACTTGGTAATTGTACTTACACCCATCGCTTGTGGTAGCCTCCACATATACATCTTCACTTTCATATTTCCCATTGAAGGATTGTATCTAAAATTCAAAGGAATGCAAGAAGTGAACCAAAATGTTTTGTACTTTACTTCTTTCTAGCTTTCTTTGCTAAACACAAATGCAAGGGTATCTATTATACAAACTGTTACAATACTTTGAAAAAGCATTTTCCCAAAATATCCAACAATTCTTTCCAGTTCTAATGCTTTTGTTTCAGTATGTCATCCTGACCTGATCACACTAACCTGTTTCGTTTAAGAAATTGAGATCTTAAAGCACAAAATCTTGTCTTCAATCTCACCTTGACTCTGTACTCCGTGGCTTGTTCTAGCCGCTCTACCATAAGCGAGTTTTGGCTGTAAATCTGCCGACCGTGGTCCCACACCCAAGTGAGCCCCCCGGGTCTGTACAGGTCCACCCTGTAGTTGATGTAGGGGCCCAGCACAAGCTCTGGTTCACTCCAGGTCAGCTCTAGCTGGTGCCAGGAGATGTTCACAAGCCGCACATTTCTTGGCACAGACGGAACTGGGGAGCAAACAACATACAATCCCATGACATTCCTGACTGTACATACATTGTACATACTGGGGCGCCAGCATGCCCTTTTTTGTAAGGCGTAATCAGGCCTTTTTAGTCTTCATAATCCGTAGGCAGCCTCCAAAAAAATCAACGTAATTCGTAATTATTACATGTACATTAGCCGCAAAGCATAAAGTTTTAATCAGCTCTGAGAATTTAACGCAGTTCGTAATCGATATAATCGGCAGCGAAAGTGTTGCATAATTCATAATCACTACCCCCCCCCCCCCCACTGCAGGCCCTCATACTGGGTTCACAAGGAGTCAAATTCATAAAGCCCTGAGGAAGGTAGGCAAAAGGTTACAGACATGCCTGCGGGTAGAATCCCTTTGGTTGTGTAGCAAAGTATATGTCAGGATAGAGACTCCAATCTGGTAGAATCAATGATTCTACATGTAGAGATCACGATTAGAGTCTCTGTCAACATTGACTCTGACCAGAATCTCCTAAATTCAAGCAGAATATTGCAAACTTCAAACTATTCTACCTGTATTAAACTTCAGGATTCAGTAGTATGATTTGAATCCTAGGTATCATAAGGTTTAGGATAAGGCGGTCATTTAAAAGTGATGTAATGAAAATGGTGTCTCCAAATGTACTCATTGCTAACTGCATATCTACCTCCTGGTTCTGTCTCTAACACCAGAGGGTCACTCCACTCCCCCACAATTTCCTCCAACACAGCTTGGATGGAGAATGTGTAGTTGGTGTACACCTAAAACAAAACACAACTTTCAAGCAATTTGAACTTGTTTGGTTCTTAGAGTAAAAAAAAAGATTAAAAAAAAAGGTTTTAAACTTCAAAATCAATATGAAAACAGTCTTAGAATAATAACTACACATTACTGTCAGAAGTGACTGTAGTCAGATGCGAGTCTTCTCCCAACTTGTTTTCTCCTTATGCCCCCCCCCCCAAAAAAAAGTTACTCAGTTACACAAGCAATGGAATATGATCTTGGAAAGTTGCTTCAGTTTTTTGGCATATCTTATTACCTGGATGTCTAACCTTTATTGACATGTTTTCTCCTTCTTGTTGAATTTTTACAAAAATGTCAGAGAATCAGGAATCTATAATGGTGTGGTCTGGTATGCAGGAAACCAGGATATGCAAGCCTGCATGTACCTGTAAACCTCTCACAACTGCTGGTCTGGCATTGTTGGGTGTTTGTCGTGTAGTCTGTAGTTCTGTTGGACCAGTTGTTTGACTGTACTTGATATGGTAATACTTAATGTCCCCACTGAAGTCTTCAGTATGCAGGGACCACGTCAGGTCCACACTGTTGGAGTCAGGAGGAGGCAAACCCCAGATTGTGGGTTTGACTTCATCTGGGCCTGAGAAGAAAGAGATGATAACTTTGAGGACTTGGGACTATTTTGTAACTTAAGAAAGGTAACATTTGCAAAGCAAATGCATAATGTTCACCTTAGCATATGGTCTGCTCTGTTAATTCTTACTCAAACACATTCATATATATGGTGACAGGAGTCTAAATCCCTCCTGCTATAAAATTGCAACATGATGTAACCCAACACCAGTTACCATGGTGACAGACATCTGGTTCAGGTCATTGGCTTTATTGGTTTGGAAAAGGAGAAGAAGAAGAGGAAACAGAGCAAAAACAATATGTTGTCCTTCGGTAAACACAATAAGTCTGTATGAAATATATACTAAGTTCAAAAATTGATACTGGCACAAGGCTGATGAGTGCATATCATACTTCCTGGTTAATTTCAACAGTTGCAACAGTTTCAACAACTGCAGACACAGCCTTACGTGGGGAGGGGGGTAGAGTACTATCTGTATGAATAATGATAAAAATCTAAGTAGTAAGTTGCACGTGCTTACTGATACAGCTGTAGCCATCTCCTGCTAGCTGTGAGCCAGTGGGACAGGTGCAGGTGTAGCTGCCAGGGGTGTTGACACAGGTGCCCTCACAGTTGTGGTTACCTGCCGCACACTCATCCTTATCTGGGGAGAGACAAAAGGTGAAAACAATTGAAAACTGTAGAAAAAAGAAAGCGAATTACATGTTCACGACAATGATAAGTACGTCAAGGTACAGTAGTGGCTGCGAAAACTGCAAACATAAAAGTACTGCAAAACAATTGTGACTTACAGTATGCTGCAAGGTTTATGTCTGCTACAGAGAATTAGAATTTCTATTAGTGGAAAACAAATTGACTAGGGACTCTGACATGTAGCTAGTAGACTCTAACTCAAGACTGTTCTCCCAGAATTACTGAAAATAGTATCACTGCAGGCTACAAATAACACTGAGATGATGCAGTTACACAGTAACTGAACACATAAAACGTTTACCAAAAGAGTGGCTTAGAATTTATACCGACCTATTTCGCACCTGTCTCCCTCCCAGCCACCTGTACAGCTGCAGTCCAGTTGGTTGTAGGTGGAGGAACATGTCCCGCCATTTAAGCAGTACGTGCCTGTGTTGCAATCAGCTGCATTTGTTGGGAGGAGAATAAAACTATTAAAACTGTCCTTGATGTTGATTATATTATAACATGTAAGTTTTCAGACTTCCAAAATACTGTACAATCAAGTTTGTGGCAATTAAATGTCAGTTAAATGAAACTTAAACTTCTCATAATTATGACAAGTAAGTTTTCAGTTTCCAGTGTACACTGTACATACCAATCTGACATGACTCCCCAGTCCAAAACTCCTGACATCCCCCTGTACAGGCTCCAGTCTTTATGTTACAGGCTGCTGGTCCATCCGAACAGTGGCAGGTCTGGGTACAGCCTGCTCCATACAGGCCCTCTGGACACACTGGAACAGCAGAAAACATTCACTCACCTTATGCTCAACAATGGATCACAAGATACTGATTTGATATACTAGTATGTGGTTTGGTACAGCTTCATTTAATAAGAGCTGAAATTATGTAAGCTAGTAATTCAAGTCAAGTACCACACTCACTCACTCACTGTCCGGTTTATCGTCTGTTGTTCCCCATCTTCCGAGGGTTAGACGTGCTTGTACAACGTGCTTATCTTACCAATAAGATAAAATGGATTGGTGATGGCATGAAGACTTGAACCTGTTGCAACCAAGTCACGACTGCCCTCACCTGATTTGTAACCTCAACAAAAAATGGAGGTATTGTTTTTGGTATGTCCGTTTGTGTGTGTGTCGGATACGTGTCTATGTATGTGTCTGTGTTTCCACATAGCACTTAAGTCAGGTTGTAATGGATATGGTTGGATTCAGTCTGTCCCAGAGGGAGAAAGAAATTAATCATGTTTACAACTGGTAGCACTTGTTACACATGTACTGTCACCTCACCTGTAGTGCACTCTATGCCCATGAGTCCTGCAGCACAGGAGCAGCCGTAGGGGTCAGTCACACACAGCAGCTGTCCTGTACAGTCTCCGTTAACGCACTCTCGGGTACAGGTGGTGCCAATCTTGTTATCTGCACACGCTGTGGACAGGAGAAGAGGTGTTTCATTGCAGCATTCTGACACTATTAAGTGTTGAACTTGTCAACAGACATACATTAGTAGGTACATCTAAAACAGCAAGTTTATTTGGTTGGTAAAAGCTGGGGTTTTTATTTTCTCCTTGGGTTAACATACAACTTTGTCAAATAGAGAGAAAAATAGCCATCCATAGAACTACATGTATACATAGGCAACCCAGTTGTACATGTACAATGTAAATCTATGCAATGTTGCTGGATAATCCATCTGGCATTTAATTCTCTCTATTTGGTCAATCTTCACTATTCTAACAGCAAGTCAAGAAGTCTGGTAGAGACTACCTTTTTTTCTGCCTTAAAACATTTTGGTTTACTGTCCTTGGTGCTGAAATGACCATCAAAAGAGTTCTGGACAAATACCGGTAGGAACATTCTAAACATCTCATTTTCATGTACAAGAACTGGGGTTCCAATGTTTGCTTTCTAGCCACATGCTTTGAAGCTGCTGAATATTTTCGAAAGAGATGATTGGTTTACCGTCTTTTAAATTTCTTAGCCCTTACCACTTTCACAGTAGAAGCCGTGGAAGCCGGGAGGACAGACACACTCCCCCGTGTTGTCATCACAGACACCTCCGTTATAGCACACAGGACAGTCCTCTGCACAGGACGGACCCCACTTTCTCTCAGAACAACCTGATGGTTAGGACAAAATCTGTACTAAAACTACTGTAGTCAAACATGTTTTATTGAGTGGGTGGGCCGGCCACTCTCCCTTCACAGCTAAGGGCTGAATTGTGAGGAGCTTATAGTTATTGGGGCTTAATCGCAGGGGTCTAGAGCGGCTGCCATTTGGCACTAACTCAGGTGACCTCACACATATTTATGGTGATAAGACAATGGACTTGAAGAAAACTTTCACAGTAGGCAGGTGAAGACTACATACAGGATGATAGACTGTTTGGGTAAATGGGGAAATAGGTATTGAAGTGGTCACAATGGCCAGGTGGCCCTTATGTAGAGGTGCCTCTAGGGCAGGTTTGAATGTAAATGCATATAAAGTAATGTAGGATTGAAACCTGTTGCTCTGAATGCGATGTACCACTTATTAATTTCATTTTGTTTATAATTTCAAACACTTTCATATCACCTAAAGCATACAGTTTCAGTTTAGTTTCAGTTTATTTATTTCACCGCCTGTTTCACCAGCAAAAACACTCAGATACATAAGAACCTGATTTACATTTCAAGATGATTAAAATGTCTAACATGATATAAAGTAGGCAACTTTACCTCTGACAATAAGCCTCATGATCCCTTGTTTCCCATCATTATACCCCTGATAGTAGCACTCATAGATCCCCTCATCTGATGCCTGGACACTCTCTATGCTCAGGCTGAGTCCATTCTGTCCTTCCAACACAGACCCAGCAGTCCCATCCTTCCTCCACTCCAGGGTACCAGTCCTGCTGGACTTCTGCTCCATCTGTAGGGTCACGGGGTCGCCCGCGCTGGCGGTTACTGTGAAGGCCACTGGCCAGACATCAGCTGAAACAACCAGTAATTTCTAATTAATTTCCAAAATAATTTCTAAAACTTGTGTCTGCAACACTAATTGTAACCTCTTTAATCTATAAGTCTGGCAAAAGTCGGGCAACATGAAAAGTTTATCAACAATTGATGCCAACATGCCAACAGGCATGTTGATGTAATGTTATCGCTTGTGAGAAGTATAACAGTACTGTTTCTTTATAGTACATTGAAACTATCACTAAACTATAACTATTTTAAACATGGTATCATTATTAAAAAATATTTAGATCACTGTTTCAAATAAGTTGTCCATCAGAGGACAAGTAGTTTTCTTTCAGTTTAAGAAAGTAGTAAAAGTGTTTTTGAAATAAAGCTACCTTTTGTCTCAAAGAAACTGATGCAAAACTACAAAGGCAAGGAAATAGCTTACTAACAGGCACATCTGTTTTGCTTTAGTCTCTGTTTGTGTTGGATGAACCAATTAGCAGTGTTTGTTTTGGGTCTAGTCAAACCAGTCCTCTGAGGTTTAGGTCTGCCAATTTTAGACTGGTCCAAAACCATTCTTAGGGGACAAAGACTAGGATGGCAACCTGAGCTTGGAGGCAAATGCTACAATGGAAGTACGGTAATGGAAGTTTAAAACCTTGGATAAAACTGCAGTTGCCTGATGACAAATGCAGACCCAATACTACTGACTTCTTTTTCAACTTTTTTTCAAGGCAATGGCCTTTTATCTTGGTTAAACAGTCAGCTTGGATATAATATTTTATGTGCAGAAAGTTCTGCAGGAAAGAGTTCTGACAAGTTGCAATACAGTATACTGTAATTGCAGGTAATACTAACCTTCTGATTTCATTTTCAAGGCAATGGCCTTTTATCTTGTTTAAACAGTCAGCTTGCCTGTATTGTATTTGCAGAATGTTCCGCATAAAAGAGTTCTGACAGCTTGCAATATAATTGCAGGTAATACTACTTTACCTTCTGACTTCATTTTCAAGGCGATGGCCTTTTCTGTGGTTCCATCAGGGCTCTTCACCTGACAGGAGAACGCGCCCACCCTGAAGTCTCGTGACTCGTCCCAGATCTTCACACTCTTCCCTCCGGAGACGTTGCCACTGTTCCTCTTACGTGTGAACGTTGTTCCCGCTCCGGTGTTAACTTCCAGGCCAAACGGGTACCTGATCGGGAGATGTTTAAAGGTAAAACTTTTGTTCCTTCCAATACAAAAGGGAAATGTTCTCACCTAGAGATGTCACAACACATCCAGTTATCTGCAGTTATATGTCATAACAATATTGATAAAGTAATTTGGTGAATATATTTTTTCACGGTAATGATAAGTTGGCAGTATAATGACTGCGAAAAAACGCCGATAAGAGGTACAACAAAAAAATCGTGATTTACAGTGTGAACTTCGAGGGACCTTTGACCCAATCCTGACCTCACACTTCCCTACAGTGTAGGATCAATGCGAGTCAGGAAAAAAATGTCAGAGGAAGACCAATGGACACTGTCAAAAATTTATTTAGACATCCTCCTTTCTTGTGTTGGATATAAGTTTTTAAAAATTTAACGTATGGGTGACGTTACCTGTTCTGGTTGACGATACTTCCAGTGTAGTAACAGTACAGCCAGGTATCCGCTAACTCCTCAAAGAACTGGTACTTACTGACCACCGTGACATCTACAACTCCTGGAGGACAAGCAAAAGATTTTGCACTCAAAACAAAGATGTGCTCTGGAAAAAGCATGACACCACAATGTACTATAATTATACAGTGCTTGCTAGCCTGGATCCACAGCACACAAAGACGAAAAGGTTATCCAGTGTTCAGCCTACTGTGCTTTGGGTCTGCGGCACCCAGGCTATTGAGGGCTTAGCTGATTTCTTCCAGGCATAATATCTGAAAAATGTTGTAGAACACTTTTTCAGAGTTTAAAATTTCCTTCGAGAGCAATAGTACAAAAGTATGACCTTAACCTACCTCCTACAGTGTGTAACACTAGGACCAGTGTCCACACCAACAGCGCTCCACTGCCCTCCATGTCTGCCGATCACTTCCTGTGCTGCTTGCCTGAACCTCAAGAGGGATTTGGACTCTCTATTGGGTGGTGGAGAAAAACAAACTGACTCAGTACTGCACAGTATCTCAAGGTCTACCTTCTTTGTTAACTTACGAAGTGGGGAGGAACCACTAAAGACTCGGGTGGCAGGGAGTAATCTCATCTCTTGCTTAGTTACTGTACTGTAAGGATAATTTTCTTGTTCTAACATAATAGCCTTAGATTTAAAGGGACTAATTACACTGGCTTACTCTATTGGTCTTTTTGGTTAACCCTCATTATGCATAATGCTCCAGCATAAGTAGTTCACCAAGCCAGCTACGAAAACACTTCTTGCCACTGACAAAACAATTTGGAGCTTAAACTTTACATTAAACAGATTTCTATCTTCAGGTTGAATTCTGCAACCCTGTGTGCTTTTAATTTTTTTTCTCTTCCATAATCTGTTTTATTTGCAATAAGATTTAAAAAAAAGATCTCACAAGTTATATGCATCCACTAAATCACTAAAACAGGTACAATGTTTGGTGTGGGAAAATATTTCTGATCCACGTTTGAATGTCATGTGTCAAAATTGCCATAACTCACATGAGATTAAAGTTAGACACAACTGTCAACTGTGACCAACAAATTTTAGGGTCACATTCCCTTCATTCTAGCGCTTAACATTTGGTCACAGGGTAAGCTATATCACAAATGTATACTGTGGTAAAATAGTCTTGCAAAATGTGTTTGTTACAATTCTTTAAGTCTTTAAAAAAGTCTTAGAGTCAGACGGGAAATTGAAAGAAGTCCATGAGAATCTATGAGAAGTCTGTCTGGCAGAGTCAAAGCAACTTTTCAACCAAGGACGTTTTATGAAAATAAGGAAGTTGCTTCAATTCAGCCTTTTGTACAGGCATTTAGTATGTCCTTTCTCGGTGCACATCTAAATTTTGCAACACAGAAAACAAAGCCAACTTTATACACCTTTCTAAACACTGGGAATTCCTGGTCTATAGCCTCTTTGATCATCTTTCAGTAGTTCCTGAGTCTTTTGTGGTTGGTGGTCCTGTTAGTGGGTCACCCTGACTCACTCAGCCTTGTCAGACAGTCCTTCCTCTCCCATCTCACAGGCATGTCTAATTATTCTGAGCCACAGCACATGGGATGGGTGGGGCTACAACTTTCACTGGAGGGGGCTGGCATTGCCAAGCAGATGTTGAGGTGGAAGGCTTTTATTATTGGGGTTTCTTTTTTTGCACTGGAATCCCCAAAAAAGAAAACATTCCAAGGCAAAAAAGAAACCCTGATAAAAAGTCTAAAGACATGAAAAAAAGCCCAAACCCAAACCTCTGCTTGGAGATTAGCTATAATCAAGGAGATTATTTAACCTCCTTGCTATAATCCAGAAAACATTGGGACTTTACACCCCAATATCTGCTCAGAGATTAGAATTAGGGTAAACTAGAGAAATGTCAAAAAAAGGATGTTATAATTATTTCAACCAGACTATTTTCCCATCCGTCAATGTTCATATGCAATTGATACATATATAGTACTACTAGGCATTTTGGCACCACTTGAGAAAAATGTGTCGCAGTCAGTGAGTGACCAAAATTTCAAGAACCAAAAAAGGGAACAGATTGCCATAAAGTGAGTCAAAGTCAACTTGTTTGTCTGCCATATTGTAAAAGGCCAAGTTCACAGGCAACAGTGATGACATTTCTAAGATACCCCTGCCTTGAATGCTATCCTTTGTCTGTTTGCGTTTATCTCTGTTTGAAGACTAACCCACCCACTTCCCTGTACATGAAACCAACCTCCTTGATTAAACACAGCCATGACCTAATGCCTCAAGACATCCCACCTTCTGCACCATTCTCCACATTCCCAACTCTCCCAATCCTCTGTCGTGGGCACACTAACAAGGCACAGTCAAGTTCAAGTGTTTCACCATCTGTTTTCAGCACAATGATTCAAAAATACTAGTAAGTCTCAAATTATCAGAAACAGACTACTGCCCAAAAGACATTTTTCTACACTTTACACTTTACAGAAGTAAAATGCTATGAAAGATATTTGCAAATTTTTAAGAAAACCTATAGAAAGAAATATTTTTTCTCAAATGTCTACCTCATATTCAAATGGCTCTTCTTGAAGTGAAGGGCTGTTAGAAACTAAAGCCAGCCAGAAATCTTTACAATGTTCCTCCTGACATCTGCTTGGAGGCTAGTCAAACTGTATCCATCTGTGACATTCTGTCATGGCCAAAATATTGCTGTTTCAACCAAGGTTCAAATTGAGAACTTAGTTAATAATACTGTTGGGCTCTTCACCCTTGAGTCCTGATTGTTGCCAGGCACCAGAACTGAAGTCCCATCCTTCCTGTCCTCTTTGCTGATATCCTTCACTTCCTCCAGACAGTCTGAGAACCCCAGACCATTGGTGACAACTTCCAGCCACTTTCAGCAAACTCAACATACAGTAGCATAATGTGGCTTCATACATATTACACACTATGTCAAGGCTACCAGAGATATGGGTAGACAGATAACATGGAGAACTTACCTGATGGAAGAACACTACCCTACTGTGTTGCAGCTGACAGCAAGGTTTCGATGAGGGCATCAGACACAGATAAAGACAGTTGCTGTCTGTCTTCCTTCAACTTTGTGACCAGGGAACAGATTGACTCATGTGCTACATAGTAACATGTACTCTTGGAAACTGAAACCTGCAGGAGTGGACAGCACAGACATGCACCAGGAAAACACATTTGGCATTGGACCTCCCATAGGAAATGTGTTATGAATGACTCATTCTGTCTCTGGGGACCCCATAAGTCTGGCCAGCCAACCCACTGCCCAGCTGGAGGAGGAAGTGCTGTCCATCATTGGGGACATTCCATTTCAATATTGGGGGGTGGGGTGGTTGGAGACTTACAGTACTACTAGACTATCTCCAAGCAGATGTAGGGTTCAGCTTAGTGTTTTACAAATGTTTGAGGCATTTTCTAGTGGTCTTATGAGAGAGGCAAAAAGATACAAACTCAGGCCACTAGAAAGATCTAAACAAGACCTCAAAAACATGCATAAAACACTTGAGCCAAACCCCACATCTACTTGGAGATCAGCCAGAAACAGCTATTGAATCATCCAATTGGTTATCATTGATTTCTGGTGTCTCAATAACATTACTGTGCATTCAACAAGTCCCTACAGCCAACGTCCTGTCATTTTCCCTTTCTAATGGAGACATTGTACCTTGTACTTGACTCATTTTATCTCATTTCCAAAGGGAGTGACCATGGAGAAATCTCTTAGGAGTTTTGTAATGTCAGTCTATCTGGCAGCACAGAAATCTCTAGGGATATTCAGTGACCTTACTAATGTATAAAGCGGTATTCCATCTTGGAATTAAGTCATGAATTAAATACCCCTCATTTTTCATCTTGACTGTGACACCTACGAATGGATTATTATGCATTAATAGTTTAATACCGACCGACATAACCCTATACTATGTCTTTCAAAATTACCTTCCTGGACACCTATACAAACAATTTAAACAGAAAAAATTATTCAGGTCCCTACTACAAACATGTATGCATGTATAACCTTAATAAGTTTGTTGTGCATGAAAAACATCCCCCAGCTACTTGACAATGGAATGACCCTATTGAGAAGTATTTGGCCAGTGTAGTTGGCTCTTTGCCCATTCCCACACAAGCTGGGCTGGACAGATGCCACCTGCATACAAACTATGCCTTCTCTTTGATACATGTGAGTGTGACTTCCTCCCAAGACAGGGACTTCCTCCCCCCAGAAAGGGCAGCTACACAATCCTACCCACCCAGTGGGTGGAATACAGTGTGACAATCATGGCCAATTAGGTCTGGGCTGGACTAATGCAGTTAGTTGTTATTGACCAGGGTTTTTCTTCAAGCACAGATTTTTTTTAAAATCTCTTCAGCAAATCCATGCCTGCCTTCAGGCAGTGATTTTATTACTAAAGTACATTTTTCACATTAAAGATTGGTTAACTGCTAATAATCAAGGGCAAGTACAAAAAGATGACGAAACATCACAATTTTGTCTGTCAAAGTGACAGAATGGCCATAAAGATAATCTTTTAGGCTGCAAGGAAAAAATAATTTTTTTCTACTTTCTTCCTTTCACCCCACACAAAAATAAAACATAAAGAACAATTTGTAGCATTTTAATTTATTATATTTTTATGACCCTCTTATAGACAAACCGTATTATCATATTATCATTATTATTATTTATTATATTTCATATATATTATATATTATATTATCATAATTCACTGTTTACATAGTTTATTAGTTGGCATAATAATAAGCCATTGGCAAAATGTCAAAAGTCAATAAAAGCACACTCTTTTTAAATGTTACAATTTTAGACAAAGCATGAATTTGGATAAAATATCAATTGTGTTTCACTGTGTTTGCTTAACCCAACATTATATCATTTCAAAATGCACTTCTTGATGTATATCTTTCCATATGTTCTGTACATAAATATTCAGTGATATTATATGTATATATGATAAAAACCATCCCTGAATAGATTTTGTAAAATCATCTTGAGAGCTCAACATTTTTGGAACTCTAATCCTAAAAGTATGTTCGATTGATACACAAGAACATGTTAATTCAGAATTCATAGTAAATTATTATAAATATGGATATATTAACACATACATTCCTTTAAAACAAAAGGACACATATTTCAGTTTTAGATGCAACATTACATGTACATATTCTAAAATGCATATTGGATACTTTTAAAGATGGCATTGGGCACCCTCTACATTAGTAAATCATATGTCCTTGGTAAATCATTATTTTAATCAAATTAATTGCACATAATCATACTTACAGAGATTCATAGCTAAGAAAATATTGTATGATGATCATTATGGTGAATGACAATATGGTATTCAATACATTGCATTTTTTTTTAAAAGGACAATACATATTATATTTTTTTGCATGGTTAGGTCATGGCAAATTTGTATCATTTGTCTGTTTTACATGTATTATGTTAAATATATTGAAATTATCTCTGGTCCCTTTTAGAGCTGTTTGTTAGGTTTCTTTCTTATTGTCTCTTTAAAAAAATTTTTTAAAGCGCCCTCTCTTTTTGTGACTTAAAATCATTGGACAAGAAGTCTAGGAGAACTTCCATTGAGTTTGAGAATAACAAAGGCATCTGCAATAGGATAATTAAACACTGACTGACTGACTTTTTTCTCACAGTTTAGGCTTGAGCTGTAGTGAGACCAGTGCCTCCTGTACCAGACTGGACGCCTGTTGAGCACATCCCCAGTGAAGGGTGACCCCAGATCCACCATGGCCATAGTTGTGCACAACCTGATAGAAGGAAAAACAACTTGTGGATGAACATTTATGCTGAACTAGAAAGGTAACATTTGCAAAGCAAATGCATAATGTTTACCTTTGCATATGGTCTACTCTGTTAATTCTTACTCAAACACGTTGACTTCATATATAGGATGACAGGAGTCTAAATCCCTCCTGCTATAAAATTGCAACATGATGTAACCCAACACCAGTTACCATGGTGACAGACGTCTGGTTCAGGTCATTGATCTTATTTGTTTGGAGAAGAAGAAGAGGAAAGTAGTCATTTGGCTACCAATCATCAATTAGATTCATTCTATGCCTGCATTCATTTAACATTCTATTCAGTTATGTAGGTCCCTTTGAAAACCAGCTTGTTCAAAGTCCTAGACCCTGAAAATGCAATAAATGAAATATAAATAGCTTGAATATCTCACCTCAAGTCTGGAGGAACCATTTCCAATTGTCTCTCTCTCCAGCCTGACTTTTGGCCTGTTTGGTCGTAACCCCACCCACTCATGGTCAACTTTGCACTTCTACAGTACACACAGATATGAAAACACACCAAGTCAGTCTTGTTGTCTTATATACTGAAAAAAGGTATATGTAAAACACAAATAAAAAATAGCAGAGTCTAAGAGGAGTGCTCTTGGCATCAGAGTGGCACTAAAAGTCTGTTTCCAAAAGAAAAGGAAAAAACAGTCAAGCCACATTGAGTAGCAGAATTACAGTACACTTAATGTTTCTTGATTTATGTGCTTTAAATCTTAAAACCAGGCCTATCACCAATAGGCTGACACGATGCGTCTTCACATCATGTCAGCCTATTGGATACAGAATCATACAATGTACAAAAATATACCAGTACATCTTTTGTCCCGAAACCTCATAAAATGACTCTACCTAAGGAGGGCACTTTAGCTCTCTCTAGCTCAAAAGTTTGATCATCAAACTTGCACTTTCATCTTGTGAATGTTTTTTTTTACACTATTGATGAAACAACCTGACTGGCATGTCATTTTCTCCACGTATCTGGCCATCAACTATGTGATCTGCTAAACGCGTTGCTGTGTATGTAAATCCTGACATTATAAGGTCAGGTCTTTACCCTCAGGCTTGGCACCAGTTGGCAGCAGCCTTCCCAGATGTCTTTGCTGTCAGTGGGATGTGGGCTGAGGTTCCAGTTCCCCTTCTGTGCTGTTCCGCCCAAAACAACATTGTTGGCACTGCAAGAACAGAACGCCAAGGTCAAGCTTTAAAGTTCATACCTACTCCAAGAAAACAATTTAACGGTACCTTCACTTGGATAAGAACTTTAAATGTTCTTTTACCCAATTGTTTTAATTTATACAGCATTATTAAATCCTTTTTGGTGTTTTGTAAGTTTTACTCTAGTGGCAAAGATTATCCTTCAAATACATGTGGAGTAGCCTGGGTACCATCCGGATTTTCGCTCCGCAACGCTAGAAAAAGTGATTTTTTTCGAGCGCTGCGGAGCGAAAATCCGGATGGTACCCAGGCTACATGTGCAGGCCACAATGAGCATTCGATATAATAACAAATCCAGAGAGAGTTTCTATTAATCTCCAAGCTGATCTTTTGGTTACAGGCTGCAAAGACACCCAAGTCAGGTGGTGAAATGGTGACTGGCAAATATACTGCCCTGCCAATTTGATACTGTCTTTGCAGCCACCAAAAGATTAAGTTTCTATGTCATGTTTCCTTTGGATATCTTGAAGAAAATGTGACAAGTATTTTTACAAGAGAAAAGAAAGTATACGTCAAAAACCAGTTCAAATGGTCAGACGTTTCAGGTAGCATCCCCTACCTTTCGTCAGTGACCGTGACTATATATAGACCAGAGGAGAAATGCAGGTTTATAAGCACAAAGCACTGACGTAAGGTAGTGGATGCTACCTGAAACGTCTGACCGTTTCCAAAATCATATCCAGTTGCTTGAGTAACTGCTTTTTGGCATATCTTATTACCTGGATTGTCTAACCTTCACCGATGTAAAAGAAAGGATAGTCATGTATGATAAAAATCATGAGTGAAATTTAACTGATGGAGTACAAGCCATGGCTCCTTACCAAGGTGTGACATAATGGTGTTCATCAAGATCGACCACAAAGTGTTTCACCCAGGGTGCAATGACCTAAGGATTCATATAAACACAGGACAGTTGTAATCAGGTAGTTGAGGGATAATCATCCTTACCAAGGTACGACATAATGGTTGTCATCGTGTGCAATCAGAAAGTGTTTCACCCAGGGTGCAATGACCTAAGGATTCATATAAACACAGGACAGTGATCACGTTCATTGTAATCATTTTCATAGATCACATTCATAACCATGACTCCTTACCAAGGTATGATATAACTGTTGACATCACGTGCTATCAGAAAGTGTTTCACCCAGGGCGCATTGACCTGAGGATTGAATTTCACGAACACAGGACAGTTGTGATGAGGTTGTGAAGACTAGTGGAGGGACAATTTGCCTCATTAAAGGATCATAACTCCACTCACTGACTGGTCACAGAGTCCAACAATCAGGTGTAACATAAATTTATCACAACAAATTTAGCTGCCACATGCATACAACCCAGCAATCAATCAACTGCAAGCATCAGGAACATCCCAGCACCAGCACCAATAATAGCCGACTGAAGTTAGGAACCAAAGTTTAAAATGAACAACTGTACAGCAGATTAAATCTGTGATATTTATGACATACCTGTGATGACATTTGATACAGGTGTTCCAGCCCGTGTGATAACTAGCAGTACTAGCGGTTTTCACACAGGCTTCCAAATGTTCCATAGAATTATTTGAATGTGTGCCAAGTGTGCCATTTTTGATAATTTGGATATCAGACTTCGGTGTTGGAATTGATATTTTTTTGTTTAGGGACAGCAAATTTTGGCACATTTTGAATTGAAAGGTGTGTTTTCTTGGGTGGGTATGACATGAATAAAATGCAACATGGTGTATTCAGATTTCAGAGTATCACCAGAGGTCAGGCTGGTACCTTGGGTGCTACAGAATACGCCTTGTAGTATTATATTCACATGTATAATGCACAATGGTAGTCCTTTTGATGCTGTAAAAAGCTGTTGTGCAGAGGCAATTAAATGTATGTGTATGGATCTGAATGATTCCATTTCTCACACTAAACAAGAAATAGTTCAACCTTAACATCCCACAACACCATTGGATAAGCCTATCTGACCAGTCAATGTAGAGGTATGATCCTTTAATTGGAGATGTAACTTTCACCAGTGTTACAGAACTGCACCTTCTTTTCTTACCATGGAAATATATAGAAATCATGTCCATCATACTCAGCATCATAGAAACATTTGATCCATGGAGCATGTACCTGGTGACAGAGAAATTAGGAGAATACTACAGAAGTGACAAAATAAGTAATACATGTATGCTATGATTGTACTGTACTACATATACCAGGAATGCTGCATGCTCCACAAGTATTGCATTAAATTGTTGTGATCTTGATAAATTAGTAAATCATATCTAGAACATGTATCATAATTTGATCATTCAAGATGTAGTGATGTGTTCCATGCCTTTGTTAGAATCTGACTGCACTACATGTAGTTTACCTTGTAGTTTCTTTTGTAAGTAACTGTTCTAATCATTCTGAATCATGTTGGCCAGTGGCCACAGAAATTTATGATGCACTACACAGGAAACAACTACATGCCCGTAGCCAGGGGGGTTCGAAGAACCCCCCCACAAGGCTAAAAGGTCCACTTTTTTGGTCCACTTTTTTATGTAAAGGTCCACTTTTTGGTCCACTTTTTATGTAAAAGTCCAAGATTTTTCTGGAAAAGATGGACTGGAATCGTAGAAAAACTGTTCCCTTTGTCATTGAATAAAAATTTATCTCCGATTTTTTCTTGAAAATCCTCTTAAAAACGCACGGAATGCCATTTTAGAAGGTTCATTTTTCAAAATTTTCCGGGGGAGCATGCCCCCGGACCCCCCCGAGGAACCTCGCGCCTTCGGCGCTCGCCTCGCGCCTACGGCGCTCGAGGTCCCCTCTAGCAGTGGGACGAACCCCCCCATTCAAAATCCTGGCTACGGGCATGAACTATATAACATTACCAAAAAGAATGATAGTATTCCATATGTGATAAAATCTTGAAATCAGAGTCCACTCAGCTACTCCAGTAAGACCTAATACTTACCCTGTAGACCTGTCCCCTGACCGGCTCAACTGTGTTGTCTCCTACCAACTCTCTGGCCCCGATACCGCAGCAGTTCACCACAACATCATAGTGGTCAGCAAGCTGTGTGGTACAGACATTTTAGGTTGGATGCACCGGTGCATCTACTAGTATTTGACTTTCAATCCCTGTTACCATCATGTCAACATACAATGTATGTGTATTCACTGGACCAGACACAGTAGTCATATATTGCTTTAGGCACAAGTGTTGTCAATATTGGTAATAACTTGCTAGCCCCCTGTGTCAGCCATAATTCTGTTACATGTAGAGCAATACATCTGGAATATGACCTGTGTACATACATGTAATGTATCTAGTACATGTAGTTTATGTCCAGAGTAGATCGCTAGAATATATAGCAGAGTGTAATTAAAATGACATTTGCTCAGATATGCAGTAAGGTAGTTTACACAGACATCATGACCAAAAGTCTATGATGTGATGAGTAGGCTGTAGAAATCACAAACCTTACCTCAGTCAGTGATGTCACCTTCCATTGCTGTACCTTGCCTCCAGCTTTCTTGAATTTCGTCATTAACCAGGGTAAATATTTTCTACCTTCACAGAGCAGGTGAGTAGAGAACCAGCCTGAGCTGAAAGACAATGAACAGACGTTACAGGTACTATTCTTTACACCATCTTCTAAAGTTGCACATGTACAGATGAATGTATTAGTTCAAATCTGTGGTTTGCTGAGGAATAGATTCCAGTCCATTTGACTTGAAGAAATACATGGAATGTGCCAACCTTGCATGCAAGAAGTTGGGGACTGTGTAGATCTTTGTCTAAGATACCCCGTGTATACCTGTTAAATCCCAGTATTTACAAAATTTGTACCTGAAGCCAGGAAACAGTTGCAGCTCTTGCTTGGTCAAGTGACGGAATCCAAAGACTTTGGAAGCCCAGGCAGGATCCTAACAACATAATTAATAGTGACTGTCAGAGCAAATATCTCACAAATAGTTAATTGGGATTTTCATAAACACATTTCCAAGTCTATCAGACACCTTCCTCCAAGCTTCTGGAGTTAACAATATACTACTGCTTCTTGCTGCTATACATGTATGTAGCCAAAACAGTACTTCAGTGAGAAGCTCTATGGAAGGTGTCTGATAAACTTTGAAATGTAAGGTGAGATAAGTACTGATTGGATATAAGAAAATCCCAATCATTATCCTAAAACCACCTTTTGAAAGTATTTTTGGAAGAAACAGTTCATTTCAGATACAGTCAAACCTGTGTACTAGTGACCACCTCTGCATAAGGCCCACCTGGGTAGTGTAACCTGCAAAGTTTTGGTTGTCCTTTCGATTATTTTTTCATTGACCAAAGCATTATCACAATCCCTGTCTGTAGTGAACACCTGTCTACTGTGTCCCTCAAGTGGACACTATAGACAGTTTTTCTCCACTTCAAGCTTTACTAAATGAAATGTTATTACTAGTACCTGTTGAGGCTGTTTATGTACGTGGTAGCCAGACAGCAATGTCACACCAACATCAGCAGAAGCAGGACTCAGATACAGCGTCTTCAAGTGGTCCCAAGTTTCACTGCCCCAATGTCTGTAAACAAAAATAAAAACATTTATTTAGTGTCAATCTTTGACAAAATTGAAAACACCTTAAACCAAGGTCTCCTTAAACCTCCTTGCTTAAACAAAATATAGCATTTACATTAATACACTTTGTAGATGTAAAAAAAATTCTTAGGCCTAACATTTCTGAGGAACCAATTCTATCAGTGTGCACACAGTTACAAACTTCATGCAATGTCATTTCAATATGTGCTTTCCAAGATTCATTTTGAACCAATAAATATATTATGTATACATAATAATTCTATAATATTTGATTCATGACTAAGTAATCAGAGGCATTACAAGATTTTAAAAAATAGCCATTTAAAACTTCATACGACATCTTTTTTAAGTAAGGCATAAACACTTCCTAGTAAATATTTTACAATGTTTATACTAGTTGAACTTGCGTGATAAGCTCTGGTGGTGTATCGTTCAGGATGTATGGTTCCCAGAAGCCAGCTGCCCCATCGCTTGTTGTGTATGGAGAGAACTTCTCGGCCAGAACTGTGACTTGGACACCGGGGACTTTCTGTTGGATACGGACAGCGGAGGACAGGCCGATCACCCCGGCACCTACCACACACACACGCTGGGCCATGCTGGGACTGGTACTGGAGATGACTTGGTGATAATCCCAAAGTTTGGTCAGGAGGAGACTATTCTACATCACAACTGCCAAGGAGGTTTCACACCGTGGGCAATATAAATGTGTCTGCAAATCCCTCGGGATAGCTTCTGTAACCAAAGAATGAAAGATGAGAAAAAATACATGTACAGTGCTTTAAGACTGAAAATCATGTTGGACTGCTGCGAAATACTTGTAACGTTAGGTAGAAACACTTGATAGATCTATAGACTAGACATTTTTACCTCTTTATAATTAAGTGCAATGTACCTTGCCTTTTGGTGCAAGTTTGCAAATAAATTATAATTTGATAACTTTAAGGTTGATGAACCCATTGTTTCCCATGTTGACATCCCTGATGACCAGTCTGAATAACAGTTATGGATTGATTGATGAATTGATTAGTTGACTGATGGGTTTACGGAAAAAGGAGTCCAGTCCGATTGGCGGAAAAAGCAGTTCAGTCCGATTTTGGGGTGGAAAAAGCAGTCCGGTGGTTTCTACGAAATTTTACGAAAGACCATAGGCACAATTTTTTCTTGTGTGTGTACTTCTAGTTTCTATGGGTACTTCGAGTTTCTATGAGTACTTCGAGTTTCTATGGGTACTTGGAGTTTGTATGACTATTTAGAGTTTGTATGGGAACTTGAATTAGCATATATGTGACTCACTATATGCCGCCTTAACCCGTAATTCAGGCAGCCTTGGGTGAGGAGTAGCGGACAACCGATTTACACCTCTTGGGACCACCGAAAAGTAGTTTCTATACATACAGGTCACCTATCCACAATAAACAAAAGTTAATTATTAAGGGATTCTTTCTTACAATTGTACTTCCGGTACTTACATGCTTGTCGGTGTAATGCAAAGTCTGCCATATGTGGCTTTAGCAGGGGCCGACTGGATGTTGGGCAGCTGGCAACCGTAAAGCGATTTAATCAGGCTACTTGCAAGCAGGATCGGCCCTGGAAATCTCGTCAGTTGACCGCTTCATCTTTTGACTAATTATTATTACTTATATGTAAGTAATAATCCGGAGGCATGATGATGATATGTAAGTTACAAACTCTAAGTTCCCATACAAACTCTAAGTACTCATAGAAACTCTAAGTACCCATAGAAACTCGAAGTACTTATAGAAACTCGAAGTACTCATAGAAACTCGAAGTGCCCATAGAAACTAGAAGTACACACACAAGAAAAAATTGTGCCTATGGTCTTTCGTAAAATTTCGTAGAAACCACCGGACTGCTTTTTCCACCCCAAAATCGGACTGGACTGCTTTTTCCGCCAATCGGACTGGACTCCTTTTTCCGTAAACCCTTGACTGATTGATGTATTGATTAGTTGACTGACTGATTGACTGACTGATTGATTGATTGATTGATTGATTGATTGAGCTCTTTCAATACTTCATGTGGACCAGCTCTTTCAATACTTCATGTGGACCAGTGAATCCCTCTTTCCACTGAGGGTAACTGTTTGGCACCAAATTATTGGACTATGACCTGTGGGTTAAAGAGATAAATAACACAATTACCTCTCTGATCTCATTTTAATTAATCAGATTAAATACACTAACGGAAAAGTGGCGAACTCGGGGCCCCCTCCGTTACTGGTCTACTTTGTATTAGTAAAAAGAATCCCTATCATAGACACGACAAAATCAAGAAGTTCTCTACCTCACTCCTCTGGTTTTTGTTGCACTAAGGGGCTTTCATCACAAGAAAACAAAAGCTCCTTGGTTGGACCTCTGGACCATGACCAGCTGGCTGGAGAAAGTGACACTGACCTGGAACTGACCCCGTTAGGATCATTCCATTAAAATATAAGAACGGGGTACAAAACTGAATAACAGATTCCTTGAAACTATTTCAGAGACTATAAGAAAGTATAGAGAGTATGATTTCGTCAAATGCTTGTGGTATTTTCAGTAAAAGTTAAATCATTTGAACATTTTCGTAACATTTATTATTAGACGTTAACTATAAACTGTAACTTTTTTTTCAATGGAATAGTCCGCATTGCGAAATAGAAGGCGTTTCCATCATCATCATCATCATGGCGGCGCTCAGCAAGATTTTTGCCGGCTCGCAGTTCAACAAGACAAACTCGGCGGTTGCCGTGGCCGTCGTGGCCGCGATCTACTGGGCTTCCTCGCGGAAGGGCAAGAAGGCTTCAGAGAGCGGCAGCAGGTCGGTGTGAGGCCGTGGATTCTACCACGTTTCTGTCTAGAAGTCGGTGCAACGATCAGCTCAAACCGGCCAGTTGCATCATAAAAAATTATACATGTAGTACTAGTAGATACAACTGCAGAGCGTATCGTAGCTAATATACAGCTTAGTTAACTGAATGTTGAGATGGTAACATTTCACAACAATAGAATTATATCACTCAATTCGGTTTTGACCAAAATTTGAGTCTATCAGCTTCAGACTCATCAGAGGTTGACCTCTGCGTGACCTGAATGATGATGACCCTTGTGCTTTGTTGTAAACTTTTAAAGCCTTATTGTAAAGCCTCATAGTTTAGAGAAAAAGGACCAAAAGCAAGATTTAGATTTAGATGTTGTCCTTGGTGTTTTTCCTTAGTAAGAAAAGAAAACTTCAAGTTGGGCACTAGTAGTTGTCTTTTATGCTTTCCCCTAGTCATGGCGTGTAAGGTGATTGACCTACAGGATGTTGACCTTTGTAGTTTGGTCCCACTTACACACACAATGGTATACAACTCTACCCAACTTACCTCTTCATATTATAATACACATGATGGGGAGAAGTACTTGTTAAACATTGCGATTAAGACTGCCAGTTGTTGTTGGAATGATGAGTAATACTAGTATACCTGATGATCTCAAAGGAGCTCTTTTCCTTTGAAATAAGATTGCCACGATAGGTGCATACTGTGTGGTAATTTTTCACTTTTTGACTTTAACAGAAAGCTCCCAGATGTCCCACTGGTGATTGGAGAGCAAGGAGAAAAGAAAGAGAAAGCAGCAGTAGATGGAGTTTTTCTTAGGTAAGATTCGTTATACCCATTGATATGTACAGGTGTCATATTGTATTACAAATGTACTTCTGTTGGATGTTGCTGGTTGTCATTCTTACGTGGACATGTAATTTATGTAATTCCTGAGTCTGAAAATGAGTGATAGAAGTCATATGATCTCATATTGCTTTAATAATTTCTTTTTACAGGAGGATATACCAAATACTGAAGATCCTTGTACCAAAGTTTTTCTCTCCTGAGGTAAGGGTATTGTGTGTAATTCATGTGAGTGTATATTAACCATAGTATCAATCAATAGTCCGCGGGCATCATGGTCTGATGCATGTTCGATAAAATTTGTTACTGCTGGCATTATAAAACCTTTAGATTAATTATATATTGTTAAATGAATTCAGCATGGTGAGTGATGTATGTTATGTTGCTAACATGTATTGTTGTTGTTTATGATGGTGTATAGGTTGGGTACATAATCCTGGTGGCATCCATGTTACTGGCTAGGACTTACTGTGATGTGTGGATGATTCAAAATGGGACTGCTATTGAGAGGTAACTACACTGGACTGTAAAAACTTAAATTTGGTTTCACTTAATTGATCATAATGTTAGATTGTAGATACTATTATGAGGTAATACTAAAGTAATCAAAGTCACTTACACACTCGACGTCTGTTTTTACATGCATTTTGGGTATTATGTGTTTTGTAGTAAATTCTACCATGCCTAGTTTCCATCAGACATAGTGGAAGAGGTTTGCCATTTCATAGTGCTTTAGACTAGTTGTGGTTATCATTGCTTTACATTACTATAATTCTTCTTGTAGTGCTATCATTGGAAGAAGTATCCCGCTGTTCAAGAAGCATCTCTTCAGCTTCATCTACGCAATGCCTGCGGTAAGTTTTTGTGCCCCATATCAAACCTGAACATTATATATCAAAACAGTTCATATTTTGTTAGACAGGCAAGTCACTCATCAGTTATCACTGTAAATTTAAGTGCATATTTGATTGATTTTTCAGCCATGAAATATGATCAATTTTCATGCATTGCAGTCGACCAATAATGATGCTAACATACATGTCAATTTTTCCTTGCGTAGATTTCTCTGGTCAACAACGTCCTCAAGGTGGGTAAATCAAACTGTTTCTATTTTGCTTTTGATGTTTTTTTATTTTATTTTCCCATTCTGGCCAAAGCAGGCATGGTAAATGTATCTTTCAATCAAGTAGTAAAAGTCCTTTTATTCTCAAGACCACTTTTGATTCCAATCCCTCTTGCCCTGTATGGAAACTTAAACTTTTGTCTGCTATTTTACAGTATGGTTTGAACGAGTTGAAGCTGAGATTTCGTACCAACCTGTCCAACCATCTGTACAGTCAGTACCTCAGGTAAGTAATTATGACGTCTGTAGGTTTTGCATTTGTCTAAAAAAGAATGACAATTATCAAAAGTCTCATTGTCTGAGACTCAAAGTTCCAAAAATAGCATATCTACTAAAAATGAATGAGTGTATGTTAAAAAGAAAGAAGCAAATAAAAGTAAAAAAGCAAGTCATTTCCATGTGCCTTTATGAAGCTGTAAGTAAGGTTGAAGTTGCGCTACATTTTCTCCAGGAGTTTCACCTACTACAAGATGACAAATCTGGACAACAGGATTGCTAACGCTGACCAGCTTCTGACTCAGGATGTGGAGCGTTTCTGTAACTCAGTAGTTGACCTGTACTCCAACCTCAGTAAGGTGGGTATAACCATGGTTGTAGAATTAGATATTGTGCTATACTGTTAAAATGCCTCTCTAGTCATTATCCACAACATCATGTACTGAAGCCATTTCTCTTTGCTGACTGATGGTGAAATGATTAAATCCTTATCCTACCAGTTTGTTGATTGACTTGGAATGCCTACTTACTCACTTATCATTTACCTGCATATACTGTTATATATTTGATACATATTATATGATTTAGTTATAATGCGGCTTATTTTAGTCTACCTTATTACTCTTATGCTTTGCATGTCTGTATTTGTGACTACATGTATATATTTTTGTAACGATGACGACACAAACATAAGCATTGTAGCTTGAGTATGTCGTCATCCTGTCTTGTTACTAAATGTTATAATAAATAGATTAAATGAAGGGACAGATGAACAATCAAATGGATGATTGAACAAACAGACAAATGATTGCAACTTGCTGGTATTGCAACTTAATTTGAAAAAAACCCTCAAAAGTTCACATTTCAGTGTGCTCGCCAAGTTCATACTCCAAAATTACAGAAACTTCAGAATCTGTATTCTTGTGTTTAACTCAATAATTTTTTTTCTGTTTGTGCAGCCGATAGTTGACATTGTGATCTATGTGAAGAAGCTGACAGGCAGTATTGGTGCCCAGGGGCCGGCCTCCATGTTAGCCTACCTGGTCTTCTCAGGACTCATTCTTACGAGGTAACAGTCCTGGGGTTTTGCCTCTTCATTTAGGCATTGTTTAAAAGAAATATCTTGTCTTTCCATTGGGCTTCTACCTAGGTCTAGGACATCAATTAACCAACTTTCTATTGGTTACTGTACGTGTGTTAGGTACCAGGAAGAGGTTTTAGGAATTCTGAAAAGTAGCTGGGCAGTGAAGCAATTTATATCTAGATAAAGAATCTAACTAAAGGATGGCAATCCAGTTAATCAGAAATGGACTGACAGAATGTATTCATGTAAGATTTGAACCTTGTTGTAGGTTGCGACGTCCCATCGGTAAGATGACAGTCCAGGAACAGAGATACGAGGGAGAGTTTCGCTACGTTAACTCCAGGCTCATCACCAACAGGTGAGTACACATTTTTTTAGAACATAAGTGGCTCGGGTAAAAAGTTTCCTGTACCGGTGCAGCTATGTAGATATATGTTTATGTCCACTAAAGTCAGGGTCATGTTTTCAAAATGTACATGTACATGTACTAGGTTTTTCTGTTGCTGTTGTTTTATTGTTTCAGACACATACATGTAACTTGACAACCTGTTTTGTGTTGCAACAGTGAGGAGATTGCATTCTATCAAGGGAACCAGAGAGAGAAGGCTACCATAGAGCTGTCATTCCAGAAACTGGTCAGTACCTTAAACTTTGCCTGAAATCCTTATATAATGTCTCTCTAAGCTCGACGTGCAGAAATTGATCCATAATTCTAGAAGTACTTGATAACTATGGTAAGTTTTCACCCAGAAATGACTGAACAATTTCTGTTTCAGATCGAGCACTTGAGGACGTTCATTATTTTCCGTTTCTCCATGGGATTTGTGGATAACATCATCGCTAAGTGTGCGTATCCCTTTCATTCAGTAGAAGGAAAGCCTTTCAATACTGTGCCCTATAGACAAAATTGGTCATTAACCTACTTCCCTTATGGTCACAAAATGGCTATGGGACTACATTTACCATAACTTTAACTTAAGGGATGAGAAATAAACAAACAAACTAGAAAGGTAACATTTGCAAAGCAAATGCATAATTTTTACATTTACAATCTTTTCATATTGTCTGCTCTAGATCTGTTAATTTCTTACTCAAACACATTCATATACTGAGTATATGGTGACAAGAGTCTAAATCCCTCCTGCTATAAAATTGCAACATGATGTAATCCAACACTAGTTATCATGGTGATAGACAGTCTGGTTCAGGTCATTGACTTTATTGGTTTGGAGAAGGAGAAGAGGAGACAGAGCAAAAACAATATATTTTCCTTTGGCAAACATAATGAGCATGTATTGGAGTCATTTGGATCCTAGTACATGTACTTGTATTCGGATTTGTCACAAGAATCCTCCATTATTTTCTTGTAAGAGAATGAGTGTGGCCTTGTATCTGTTATTTTCCCCTGGCAGATGTTGCTACTGTGGTGGGTTACCTGGTTGTAAGCCGCCCCTTCCTGGACCTGGCCCACCCCAGACATCGGCACAGCTCTCACAGTGAACTGCTGGAGGTAGGGGCATGTGTGACTTGTCTCTAGAGTTTGCATGTCATCCATTAAAGACATCCAATGCAATTTCAGGGCAGCAAAACTAGAAAATTCTGGACGAGCAAATCTGTCTGATATTGACATTTGCTGTCATTTCCTACATGTAGGACATTTCGTCATCATTTCATACTTGAAATGTTGGAAATACATGTAGCCTCAAAAGAATACACCTGAGGAGTCTCCTTTTTTTTGGGGTACCACCAATAAATAGCTAGATCCAGCCATAACATGATTGCCTGTTCCTAACTTCCACAGGACTACTACAAGAGTGGACGTATGCTGGTGAAGATGGCTCAAGCCATCGGCCGGATTGTCCTGGCTGGGAGGGAGATGACCAGGCTGGCCGGGTACCTCTCTTTTTTTCTAAAAATGCCATGAAAAAGTTTCTGAAATATAGCTCTTGAAAATTCTGATGACACATGTACAAGTTTTCTGTGAATGGCAGTTTTAATTGTGAAAATCTATTCAAAATGATAGTTTGTCACAACTTCCTTGATAGAAATTTTGCTGTTTGTACATTACAAATAAAATAAATTCTACCAAGTCTTCACCAAACTTCCTGGGCCAACTGGAGGTCATCCATGCTGAAAATAGAACAGAGATGTCTACAGCTGCCATGTGAATGTTGGACATTATAAATCATTGTGCTTCACCTTTTTCACACAGGTTCACAGCCCGTGTGACAGAACTAATGAAGGTTCTGGGTGATCTGAACAAGGGGAAGTATGAGAGAACCATGGTGTCTGCACAGAACAGGGACAGGGCCGAGCCAGAGGTGCCCCTCATCCCAGGCAGTGGAACTGTCGTGGAGCAGGACCATATCATCAAGTACGGTTACTATCATGAAAGTTCATCTGTGTTGGTAGTTACATTGGATCCAACACAAAAAAAGTTCTCTCACCTAGAGCTTTCGACCACTCTGGCCTTCCTCAGTGGACTGACCCAGATACCTTTGACCCAGTGTTGATGTCACACTTCAAAGAAGCCACGTGACAAGCCTCACTGGGTCAGTCTACTGAGGAAGACCAGAATGTCTGGTCAAAAGCTCTAAGTGAGAGAACTTTTTTATGTTGGATCTAAAGTTTTAACTTTAAATAAGTACAGTTGTCCTTGTGATTGTTATTTGTCATCATCATCAGTCCAGATTACTTATAGATACATATTATAGACCAAGTCCATTCTAGCACTCTAGTCATTACAATTTTAAGGTCCTGTAAGTCTCCAAAGTCTTCTAAGGCCTCAAAAATTACACTGAATGTTCTTGTCATTTTTCCATGTAGGTTTGAGCATGTGCCACTGGTCACGCCAAATGGGGATGTGCTTGTCAAAGACCTTACATTTGAGGTAAGAACTTGTTACATCGTGATTCACTAATACTTTACTATTTTTCACGATGCTGACGTACATTTGCCACGATATCGATAATGTTACTTTTTTTATATGTTTTGTACCCCTAAAAATTATGATATGTTTTGAAATGGCATCCACCAGTCAGTGATATGTCATCAGCCGTTTCGAATGGCATCTACCATTTATGACACAGAAACACACTAGATACTATTGAAAGATAATATCCTCTTGCCCCTCTCCCCAGGTGAAGTCAGGAGTGAATGTTCTGGTGTGCGGGCCGAACGGATGTGGGAAGAGTTCCCTCTTCAGAATACTGGGAGAGGTGAGAAACAGGATATTTTAAAAACATTATGTACATCTCCAGTTGTGTCAACAGTCACTGCATCATACATTATGTTTGGCCTCATAAAATGTAGTTAACATTGAAAAGCTTGCTGGTCAGTGATCTACCATGCAACCTTTTTAAAATACATGTATTTCTCATTACCAGTAGGCATTGTTAATACATTCTTATTTTAAATCAATTACCTATATTTTTGTTGTATTTCAGCTGTGGCCTTTGTTTGGTGGAACCATGACCAAGCCAAAGAACAAGAAACTCTTCTACGTACCTCAGGTACAAAATCATCCGGATCCTAGTATATAAAGATAAACTACTGCTATCTCTCTAATCACACTGAGTTTTTAATCTTTGTCATCACAGCATACTGTCTACAAAATCTGTTGACTGTGTGGTTACTGTAGTGACTTTGCATTAAATTTGCCATGAACTATGTTGTGTGAGAGATTGCAGCTATGAAAGACAATGAAGGCCATCACAACATCGAACATCTTAACAAATGGCCACAAACTGTCATGTCTTTCAGCGGCCGTACATGACTCTGGGCACCCTGCGAGACCAGGTTATCTACCCTGACACTCTACAGGACATGAAGAAGAAAGGCTTCACTGATGAACAGCTACTGGCACATCTCAAGGAGGTAGGGGACGTTTTCTGGGTCCTCTGAGTTTTTATTTCTGTTGTCCTTAGTCAGGGTAGACCAGATCTTTATGTTGACCAAAGGAAAACAAATTGTTTTTGCTCTGTTTCCACTTCTTCTTCTTCAAACCAAAAAGGTCAATGACCTGTTGCCTTGGTAACTAGTGTTTGGTTACATCATGTTGCAATTATATAGCAGGAGGGATTTAGACTCCTTTCACCATATAAATTATAATATGAATGTGTTTGAGTAAGAATTTACAAAGCAGACCATGTGCGAAGGTAGCATAATACTTTTCTAGCGGAGTTTGCATTGCTTTACAATATTGTCCCGAACTTAATTACATACTCTACATGACTGGCTGGTGTTCCCCTGGGTTCTACAGGTTCAACTGGAGAACATCCTGGAGCGGGAGGGGGGCTGGGACGCCGTACAGGACTGGATGGATGTGCTGAGTGGAGGGGAGAAGCAGCGAATGGCGGTAAGTTCTTAAAGTAGATGGATCTATAGTAATGTCATCATCATAATTATAATATGTCCTGATAGGCTAGATAATTACTGCTATTCACTATCTTAGACTGTAGAGTCTAGAAATATCCATTTGGTGCATGTCAAAAATTTAGCCCATTATAGACAAGGAAATCGTTTGGTACATGTCAAAAAATTTCAGTGCAAAGTCATAATTGTACTGCAGTAACTGTATATAATGCTTGTCTGTATTAGCATGGATGACGTACATGTATGTGCTACTTGTATATGATGTTACAACTGACAGCACAGATTCTAGAAATGTACTTGTGAATGTAAAAACTAATGACATGACAACTGTTGGCTGTCTGTGTGTATGTGCAGATGGCCCGCCTGTTCTACCACAAGCCCCAGTTTGCCATCCTGGATGAGTGCACGTCTGCTGTGAGTGTGGACGTGGAGGGGTACATCTATAACCACTGCAGGGAGGTGGGCATCACTCTCTTCACTGTGTCCCACAGGAAGTCTCTATGGACCCACCATGAGGTAATTATTTCATGTACAAAGGTTTCTTTGTGTGTCAAGACATTATTTGAACAGAATAGATTCAGATTTATTGCAGTCAACTTACATGTTACATTTACATGTTAGCATGAAATCAGTTGATAATTACAATTAAAACATTATCTATAAAGTAGGAAGCAGAGGGTGGATTAATGGCGAGAACATTGCAAAGCTGAAGTCACTCTGTCCGGTCAGTCACAAAGACCGCGAAGTTAGACATCTTAAAAGTAGACTTGGCAAGTGCGCACTTTGTGCATCTTATGCAATCTATTGTGCCAGAAACACGCCTGCTTGGGAATGCACTTCAGGATTGTTCTACTGTAGATGTAAAATTTAGCTGCTGTCTTTTTAAGAACTCTAAATTGTAATTGTTATATAATGTACCCGTAATTATAATTATATATGGCAATTTTTTTAATAGAGAACGTCTGTATGTCCGATGCACACAGTGACTAGTATATTGTATTTTTGTCTGTCCACCTTGCGTCCTCCTCTTGTTACCTAAACATGAGACAAAGGATTGTCCTAGGTTTTTAGCTATGTATTTAATATGTCATTCATCTTGTATGGAATAAAGATGATTTTAACCCCCCTTACATATTGAGATCACAAGCAATTGTACAAACATGTGAAAAGTGACTAAAAACTAGTCATCTCTATGACTATCAAAAGCAAGCTATGTAATATTAAATTAGCTCTTATTGTATAGCTTCAGAGCTCTGGGAAGGAAGTCACAGGAAGTGAGGTTGAAATGGTGTAACCACAGGCTGACAGAAGGATGAATCATCTTTACATATGCACATGCTAGGCACTTTGGTGACTCTGACAAAAAAATAGACAAGAAGTTCGGTAAAGGATTCCAGGTGCCAATAGTATGGTACAGCTTAACAATGACGATGATTTCCTTTGAACAGTATCATCAATCTGTAAGTTAATGGATAAAGTTATATAAGATTTAAACTTTAAAAAAACATTTGTGTCTTTCTTCTTTTCAGTTCTATCTGCACATGGATGGCAGGGGGTCATTCGAGTTCAAGCCTATTTCAGAGGACACCGTGGAATTTGGGTCTTAAGTTTTTACATGGCAAGGACAAGAAAATGTATCAAACAGCACAAGGATGTTTCATGTTGATTTTTAATACTCTGTAATTTTATTTCATGCTGTTTTACTTGATTTAATAGTACGGAATATTACAAGTATGCACTTTTGACTGTAACAATTATTTTGAAGAGTAAATGGCATACTAGTAATCAGTAATACAAGAGATAAGGGAACTAGAGCAATGTTTTTTACCAAATATCTCTAGTCTTGTTTTGTTTTGGTATACAACCTACACATATCATTCCTAGGTGATAGTTTTTTTTCCTGTATGCTGTATGGCATGAAATGCTTTCATTGTGATTCACACAAATTTCATAGCCTGACTAGAGCTTACAGCCCCTAGACTACCAATGAGCCCCCTTAGGCTCATTGGTTGATCACAGCTTACATTTTCTGCAACCCCTCAAATATCCAGAGTAAAATTTTAACGACAGCAAGTAACTCCAGGCAGTTGATGAATCAGATGCAAAGCAGATTGAGTAAACCTGTAATAGTGTGATGTATTCAATCATATATCAATTTTATTTGAGAAGTACAGGCAAGGAACTTAAATATTAGCTCCTCAGTACAGGTAATGTGAATAAGTCTATTTGATAACCTTGCATTAACCAGGGTTTGCAACATATTGTACATCTCTAATTAGACACATGTAGACATATATATTTGTATATATGGCCCATGTTCAAAAATACTGAAAGTATGAATGCTGTAAAATTGTACTTGAAACTTATGTTTTCCTAAATCCATGTTTTCTGATGTTGTTCATTTTGCATACTTGTGGCATTAACTTAATTGTTGAAATCTTCATTATTTTTATACCTCTAAGCTTGAAAGTCAGTGAGAGGGTAGGATGAATTTTAGCCTTTATAGGCTTTAGAGTCAGGCCATAGAGTAATGGCTAATAAGGTTAGTAGACCTGAGGTTGAGGAGTCAAAAGTATGATTTTGGCTGGACATTGTGTCCACGACACGACTTGTGTAAATGGTTTGTTGAAAAGGTAAAAGGTGGAAGTAAAAGAATAGGCTCTACTTTCACTGTCATACCCATCTAACAACAACCCACTGGTTATTCCAATAACCGACCACTTTTGAAGTTACGGCCTGATAACCAATGGGAAATGGAGCCTTCTGATTGGTCGATGTCTTCTGGCTATATGATAATATGAGGTTTATATAGAGTGAAAACAAAGAGAACAAGACTCAATCCCTTGTTTTATGCATTTCCCTGTAAAGACATAGCACAGATAAAATGCCCAAAAATGTGTGAAGATATAAAATACAGATTATTGTGCCTCTTGATCATGAATAAACAATGTGTACAAATAATGTATGTTCCTGAATTCTGTACATGTTATGTTATCATGTGTTAACCTCTACCAGGCTTCGGGAGGCGGTTGAAAAAAGTAGAAATCGGCCAAATAGAGAGAACTCCCCTGGCATGCTATCTCTCTTATTTGGCCGATTTCTACTCTTTCCAGTCGCCTCCCGAAGCATGGTAGAGGCTAATCATGCATAAGAATTTGCTCCAAGCATTTTGTTTCTGTACATACCTACTGAATTCGAACCTCTCATTGCAAGTATTGTATCCATGATTACAACGGATCGAAATAATCCCCCAAGGAGGGATAACGATGGTTTGATAAGAATTGATTTCTGCTTTGCCAGACCCAAACTCATCTTTCTGGATTAGAGAGGGCCATTTCATCTAGGGGGTCATGCAAAAATGGAAAATTAAGTGCAATATTGGTAGTGGTCCGTACCTCGTCCTGTGATCACGTTGACAAATCACAGAACAGCAAATAAGCTTAGTGCGTATGTAACAGTAGGGGGTTTATAGGCACTACCAACTGACCCGGCTGATGGGTCTAGACCTTTTAGCCGATTTGGTAGGAGCGTCAGATTGTAAGCTGGCCCCCGGGGGCCGTGGGTTCGATCCTAGCCCGGGGCCAGGGGTTTTTATCTGTTTCTACTCTCCTATTCTTGCAAGACGGAAAATCTACGAAGTAAATATGAACAGTGTGTTGATATACCGCGTTGTAACAGAGGATCAATGCACAGACGGTGACGGAAAAAGGTAAACATTGATGGCAAACAGGCTCTACAAACAACCGCCAGAAGAGCACAGGTGAAAGGTTATAGGTCTGACTCTTTCTTTGTTGTGTCGTTAATATTTTACAAGATAGTCTAGGGAAGACCGTAACGTAAGGAACTCGCCAGCTCCAAGACATGTTAACGTTAGACGCAATGCTGAAACAGGGGTGGGACTTAAGGTTGTAGCTATGCAGGTTCTCTGGAGACAGATGATCACAGGAACGTTGGTTCTTGTAGTTGTGAACACGCTGGTCGCCTTTATTTATTTATGGCGGGACGCACGATGCCCGTTGAGCCGGCGGGAGCAAGCCCCAATATCCCGGCCTCCGTTACGACCCTGTGTGGTGTCTAGAGACCAAACGGAGGACGGACTATCGACGATACGAAGAACGCAGAATATTTCACGAACGTTCTACGATGAGTGTGTGATGGTGAGGAAACTTCGGCAAGACGAACAGGGCAACGTACCGTTTGTGACGAGGACGGCGTTTCAGCAGTAAGCACCTTTCATGTTCCACAAATCAAGTTTAAGTTTAAACTGGTTTTACACATTGGGCTGTAACTGTTATGGCTTTTGTTAGATCATAACTTTATATAGGTTCAAACATTTCCTAAAAGAAATCCTTATCTTATGTTTGTTGTTCACAGGACATTGTCGCAAGTTGGAGCACAACACAGCTGCAACCAAAATGACGCTACACAGCCAGCTAGAATTGTCTTCGGGTCTCGCTGGAAAGAGATAAGAGAAAGACGCCATGTTGCCAAAAACAGATACAACAACAGGTGAATATAATGCCATTTGCTTTTAAACAAAAGATAAACATTAAAGCATCGCTGTAGTTAATACATTGTACCAGTAGCGGATACAACATTTAGTACCTTAAGTTTGTGCCTCCAACAAGTAATTATCCATCTCGATCGAATGCATGTCAGTTTCAATACAATGTTTCCACCATAACAGATTGTACCGACGATGTACATGCATTTGTGCATGCTTACTTATATCTATCCACATAACTATACATACAGAACTGTACATTTCCAAGAAAGCCGCCAGTACGTTGACTCGTGGTCTCCCCTGAGCTACCCGACAGGTCTGAGGGTCAGTCCGGGGAACATCACCAAACTGGAAGGTAAGGAGCATAACGATAAAGAGAACGGCATTTTTCATGCAAGATTTCTCGTTTTCACTTGGTTAAAATATTCCTGGTTGATTTTGCCAACCTGTAACGTTATAACAACATCTTAATTCCCAGGTATTCGAGTTGCTTGGCTTGACGAATACATCAGCGACGCGTGGCTTAAAGAGGTATGAAAGCCTAATACCAATTTTTAACTGTCAACAATCGTGATAATGACCCAATCACTACGGCCGATTCATTGGAAGCAAACACCGTCCTTAGATCTACTTGTGTTGATTTCAATGATAGAAAAATGCTCATTAATCCTTTTTGCATGTTAGCTACAATTTCATAGGATATTATATGTCATTATAGGACAGGATATTACATGTCATTATTGCAGCGACACATGTGCTGCAGTGCAATGCTCTGAGGAAGGTGACAGATGGTCACCGAAACGTCGGCTGAATAAAAGACTTGGTTGTGTAAAAAGGTTCTTTACTCAGTGACTTACCAACCTGATGAAACTATTCACGGATATTATATATCTCTTCTCTGTATCATAACACTTCTCACCGTGGCTATCTAACAGGTGAGATTATCTTGTCATCTGGGCTCTCTGGTGTTCAGCGCCGAAGTCCCGGATGTGACAGTGACTGGAGACAACACCAGTGACGTCACTGTGTCTTCATTCGACATCCATCACCTAAATCGGCAGTTAGAGTTTCTGTACTACCACAGTGTGTCGGAGAAAACTCTAGCAAGGGACGAAGGTGTGTAGCACGTACCGGAGAAGCTTTCGAGTTAAATAAAGGCTTACTTACTTACTTACTTACTATATGTAACACGTTACATGTGTATTATTATTTCCTTGTAAGAAATTTATGCACAAGCAACATTTATCCTAATAAAGCACAAATATCATACACCGTTACTACTAGTATGAATATCAAACACTTTTAATTGTTGCAGCACAGATTGAAATTGTGTATGACACTCATCTGCGAAATAGAATAGATATCTAACAATTTCTTCGTTTCAGTTCATGTCCAGTTCGGGTCCCACAAGGCTACTATCGCAATAAGGATCCAACATTTCCCGATGTTCCACTTGTATGACCACGGAGAAGGTCGGTTCCCTTCAGTGAAAAGTTCCGTTCTGTGAAAAATTAATATCATCTGCGCGTCTTTTTAAAAATATCTTTTAAGAAAAAAAATTGGGAATTTCGTTCTTTCCTCTTTTTCAGACAACTTTGTCAAAGACAGAGTTACCGTGATCACCAAAACCTACCTGCGCTACCCCGTGTTGAGAAAACTCATCGACTCAGTGAACAAGTACTTCTCCGGGGTAAAGATTATAGTGGCAGACGACAGCGACAAGTTCGAAGACCTCAGTGATTATAAGAATGTAGACCACTACAGAATGCCTGCTCAGAAGGTGTGTTAGACAGTGAGATAACCGTTCTGCACTTAGTGTTTGTGTGATTTGTGATGTCATTTTTGGAACGTACTTCGTTGGATAGCTGCAAACCCACAACAGTTCGTAGTTATAGCGTTTCAGTACCAAGGACAGGTCCACAACAGTGCGTAGTTGGAGTGTTTCACTTTCAGTACCAAGGACAGGTCCACAACAGTGCGTAGTTGGAGTGTTTCACTTTCAGTACCAAGGACAGGCCCACAGAAGTTCTTAATAACTATCAGGGATAGGCACACAGCAGATCTCGAAAATTTTGTTTCAGCGTCATGAAAAAGTCAATGAGTTGTCGATAGTCTTTCCCCTGATGTTTATTACAATAAGTGTTGACTATGTTCCACATTCCAGGGTTGGTTCGCCGGTCGCAACCTAGCCTTGTCCCAGGTCACCACCGAGTACTTCTTCTGGCTCGATGACGACATGGTCTTTACTGAGAAGACGGACTTGAAGTTTATGATGAATTTCCTGGACGAAACAGGATATCACATTGTGAGTATTAAGATGTCTGCTTAATCTGCTTAAGATATAAAAGAAGAAGGCTTGAATCTTCCAACATGACTTATGGCAATGCATGATCTGCGCAAGGATTTATCCCCTGGTAGCTCATTTGACAAGTAACTTTATAGTGGGTACCAGTGACTGCTGAATTAGTTCATTATTATCATAAACTCATTATCATTATAGGTCGGAGGCCGTCTAGAAGACAGCGAGCTAACCTTCGCACAGAGGTACGACTATGTCCCATCTAACACGGACGACGGCGGCTGTCTCAGCCGAAAGGAGGGGTCATACAAGGTCATCCCCGGCTTCCCGACCTGCACTTCTACCGACATCGTGCTGAACGTGTTCATGGGAGAGACGCAGACGGTCCGGTCTGTGGGGTTCGAACCCAACCCTGTTTACGCGCGAGCCGCCCACAGCGGTACGTTCGTTGTTTTCCCCGGCCGAATTTTAGTACTAGTTAGACTAGACTGGGTACTCCACCCTCACTCGCAATTTTCGGTACAGGAGTCAGGTAAAAGACCATTCGAAAAGCCATTAGCTCAGAAAACTTTACAATTGTTCAACGTTAAACGAACATCTGATTTGAGAATACGTAAACCCACCGTCGTCAGCTATCGATATCCAGCAGATTTAACACTATCTATTTTCAATATTAGCTGCATTCAAGTTTTTTTTTTCCAACGTTACGGCAGCTAATACACTCGGATACAGGTGACCCAAAAGAAACATCATTGATTTTGTACCCTTTGATGCAACTATAGTTATTCTCATTGATAATCGATTTTTTTTTTCTTGCAGAGTTCTTTGCGGATGGTTTGGGAAGATTCCGTGTCGCTTCTTGCACCAACGTGGAAGTCAAACATCTCAGTGACACATCCAACAGGCATTATAACAAGGCTCGTCACACCGGGGGGACCATTAATTACTACAAGCTAAAATACATCTACTTCAGAAATAACTTGTTTAACCTCCTGATAAAGTAAGGCGAATGTGATCGACAGCATAATTAGGAAAGGCGACGCTGTATTTGACGAAATATAATCTAATAAACGTTGTTTCACATGTTGCTCTCAGGTAAATTTAAATAAATTGTACTCATGGGAACGGTGGTGAATTCAAATCTGGAAGTTCTTTTTGCAAAATTTCCGAGCGTGTTGATAGCCTTAGAAATAAAATCGTATCGCCTTCAAAGATTTACTAAAAAAGCATGTTATTTGAAAGAACACGTCTTTCTCTACATTTCATTGTAGTGTCGGCATGTCATTACTTCCCTTACAATGTGTGAAGTTGAAATACAGCTGACTTGTTTAGAATTCGTTGGTCTTGAGATAAAAACTGACTTGCCTTTATCCAGTATCAATCCAATGATAGTCTAAGTCTCTCAAATCGGATTATACTTTCTTTCATTCACCTATCCCATAGCTGTACGGTGTACGTTCGTTGGTAAACAGCTAGGTGGCGCTTTGACCACACCATAAGTCACGGTTCCGTGAGACTAGTCTCAGGACACTTTGCACCAGGGCACTTAGCAACTGCAATCATGCAGAATATTTACGGGCAGTCTCCACAGAGGTTTTACTGGAACCTCGCATTTCTTGCAATTCACTTAAACGTAGAATAATAGCATTACAACCTCAGAGCTGTCTCGTTGCTATTATATACGATTTTATTGGAGACGCTTCGTGTTTATGTGGTAGAGATTAGTCTCTCCTAAATAGCTCCCCAAGGCAGTGTATAAGTAGAAGAAATCGGACCAAATTAGGTAAATAACTAGCCTGGATGTTACGTTTGCGTGAAGGTTTCATCCGATATGAGTAATGATCAGGCCTGGAGTAAACTGGAGCTTAGAATAGGATGGATTCTCTCGGTCTTCTCTCCTGGAGTTTTAACTCTTCTGACAAAGTATTTGAGCCATTTCTGTCACTGTTATCAACCAAAAGAGCCTGGTGGAGACTAGATAGAAAATGTGTCCCTAACAGGCCTGTGTCCGAGACTACCCCGCCCAGGTGAGCCGCCCGCCATGTGGGATTGGCCCAGGGCAGCCGGTCACGTGATCTTCAAATGCAAGATGGGGGGAAAAGAAGATGGCGGAATGTTGTGAGATGTTCAGGGTAAATCACCGTCCTCCCGCCGCCTCCCGGGTCCATGGAACTCTAGATTTTCCAGCCTTGCTGTCCGAGTGTGAGGTTGCGGCTACATGGGTGCGATCCTGATCGCGCAAAGGGCCAGGTTTGGGACGGACGTGCAGTCGGGCGTTCATACTACCGCAGGTGAGCCAACCCAACGTTATTGTAATATACAACACAGGGACGTTCACGTCATGTCATCTTCCTCTATCTCCCGGTGCCCACGTTTTAACGTCGTTAGCGGACCGCAGCTGATGGTGGATGAGACGAACTGTCCGTTCCTGTCGCCGAAAACCGTTTCTCAAATGCCACTTTTGCTCCCCCGGTTCGCCCACAAATTGGATAACGTGTTTAGGCAACAACGGGGAAGATAATGAATTCGTTTATCAGGTTATGGTCCCACGTGAGGTACTAGTATATCTAGGTAACTAGTATAAGGTGTTATACAAACCCAGTGTACGTACCACAGGAATTCCTTAATCCGGATTCTCATATCCTAATCGTCACCGTACCGAGTTAATCTTTATCCGTATCCAAACAAAAGTGACACGGTTATTTCCGGGGCAAAATCCCCCGTTACCTTCCACTCGAGTGGGGACATGTAGCGTTATCTAAAGTCGATTGTCACTCCGATAACTTGTTAAGTCTCGCGCGGGCTGTAACAACATAAACCTTAATCTCGCAATTTTCACTTTTAATTGCCTAATTAACACTTCATTTTACAGTCCAACTGGAAACCAATACAAAGTGCACCATACCAGATGGCAAAGCCCTAATTTGGATAAAGGGAATAATTATAAGTGTAGTAAAATCTTTGCTACATTTTTGCTTGATACATTGTATTTTGATTAATAGCTACAGGTTCGCACGACATCTGGATAGACAAAGGTTCAGACAATCACATGTCTTGAAAGGAAAAGGTCATGGAAGGAAAACAATGCCGTGTCAATTTCTTCTGTATTCAAACTTTGCATGTGACTCATTGTGTGAAAGGTTGTATTGTCTTGTCATTGTGTGGTGTAAAATTGTAATTCCATCATGTAGTGCTTTAAACTTTTAGATGAATGTCAAGTTGTTGAAAAGGGGTCATTTATTTAATGCTTGCATACCTTCAATGCTGATACAACTGAATGTAAATGTATGTATTCTAATATTATTTAGATTTATTTTATTACTAAAAGCAAAAAAAGGACAGCAAATTTTATTTTTGGTACAATAACGATATCAATAACTTTCAGGAAATACAGACTTTTTATTGTATAGGTTGATTTTAGTTAGAGGTAT
>NW_017804464.1:2333440-2442992 GCF_001625305.1 Branchiostoma belcheri
TACATTTTTGCTTGATACATTGTATTTTGATTAATAGCTACAGGTTCGCACGACATCTGGATAGACAAAGGTTCAGACAATCACATGTCTTGAAAGGAAAAGGTCATGGAAGGAAAACAATGCCGTGTCAATTTCTTCTGTATTCAAACTTTGCATGTGACTCATTGTGTGAAAGGTTGTATTGTCTTGTCATTGTGTGGTGTAAAATTGTAATTCCATCATGTAGTGCTTTAAACTTTTAGATGAATGTCAAGTTGTTGAAAAGGGGTCATTTATTTAATGCTTGCATACCTTCAATGCTGATACAACTGAATGTAAATGTATGTATTCTAATATTATTTAGATTTATTTTATTACTAAAAGCAAAAAAAGGACAGCAAATTTTATTTTTGGTACAATAACGATATCAATAACTTTCAGGAAATACAGACTTTTTATTGTATAGGTTGATTTTAGTTAGAGGTATGGCTACAATAGAAGGGTATGATCACCACCTATATGTAGCTGAACATTCTGAGAAGCACCAAAAAAAAAAAAATTGTTCTGAAGTTCATAATTATGATGACTGAAATGTCACCATTGAAATTACAGGTCGACTTTAAAAGAAATATGCAGTCAAATCATTGGGAAGTTTTGTTCAACAGTACACGTCTTTTGCAATGAATTCCCGGTCACAAGTTGTAAAGTTAACATGTCAGTTCACCCCTGAGCCTTTTGAAGGGCAGCTTCAGCAATGGACTTTTGAAGCAACTTGGCCACGTAGTCACCCTTCAACAGCATTCAATGGTTGTTTTGGAACCTTGTATCAATTGTCTGTCCCATGCATCTAGACAATGATAGGTCGTCTTTAGGTGTTCCGGGCTGCTTAGTGTGTATTCCCAGACGACGAAATCGGGGGTGGAGGATTTGCGTGGGTTACTGTGAAAAAGATAAGATTGACTTTCAACTAAAAAAAATCACTGCAGGAGGCTAAAACAGCCCCAGTACTGTACATGTAGGGGTCAGTTTACCTCAGCAATAAACAAATAGTTACAGTACGATGTGACAGTGCAGGGCTCAAAGTACCCACCTGTAATCATAAATTACTAAAAGTAAATGTAATGTGCAAAAAAAATGATGTTACAGAAAAAAAGGCAAGGTAAAAGTATGCATGCAGGGTGTTAGCTACACCTATGGTAGGAGATTTGAGCCCTACAGTGTCCAAATATATTATATCAGGTGATACCAGAGTCTGTTTTTCCATCACTTGAAATTTTGCTTCTCATTACAGACAAACATTTTGCCCAATCCGTCATCTTTGATGGATAGAAATTGGCTTGTAAAGATACGGTAAGAGATGTCATTAAACAAAACTTTCTCTACCCGTTTGCCTCAAAATGCGGGAAATAGCATTTCAGAGGATGAAGATTTCAAAATTTTCCTGGGCGAGCATGCCACCTGTCCCCCTAGGACCGTTGCGCCTTTGGCGCTCGACTTGGCGTTACGTCAAACAAAATTGAGATGACGTAAAATTTTCAGGCTGGCTAGAACACTGGGTGCTACAAATTAGTATTAGATCAGTTCCACATAAAAGTGTGCAGCAGAAAAGCAATATTTTGTTCCCGATCAATATACTGAGTACTGTACGTGTAAAATATGATTGAGATAAATGAAGAAATGAGGAAGGAAAAAGGTTTAACAACAGAAATTGTACAGTTCATTTACTGCACTCAGTTAGATCTGGGACAGGTGTGTACATTAGTATGAGGATGTGCCACGCCCACTTGCCCTGACTTGCACTAGCTCCTGTTGCTAGACTTGTAGTGCTTCACTGTGTAGTTGTTGGGACAACAGTAGGTTGTTTACGTATCACAGTTTGTTACTACATTTGCAAATACTTGTTTTTTCTATTAAAGAACAAGCCAAGTAGGACCTCCATTCTTGATGAAAGGAAGAAAAGATTTAAGCTTGTCCCAGGATTGCAATGTTTCATGTTTGTAAGGAAATTGATCAGTGAGCCAGTAGATGTATGTTTGTACTGTATATTTATTCCCTTTACAAATACTAGTAACTAGTAAGACTTTGGGCCCACCCTACAGTTACTGTGAATCCAGCCTGCCTGTTTTGATTTGATGTATAGAACTGGCCAAAAGGCGGCCGACTCCCTCTTGGAATAATCAATAGAAGGATAATTAGAGTGATAAGAGATTAAGGTATGGGATTTAGGCAAGGTTATTGCTTTGTGTTACAGTAGCCAATCTTCCAGGGTTCGATGTCCTGGTGTATAGGTGGTAGATTTCAACAAAACCATGATTGTATGTCAAAAAGATTCCATTAGATTTCAGACATATACTATAATAGTCAGTAAAATCTTTATTGTATTTAGTAAATAAGATTATACAGTTGTAATTAAAAGTAATGCCATGTAAATTGGATAACCCGATTGACATACATTATTCTGTAACACAATGACAAAAGCATGGTATAAAAGGAGTATCATCTACTAGTATCTCTTTTACCCTTCCTAACATACTGAGCAGGTTTACTAAGTCTTCATTGTGGGAATAACTTTAGCATATGTAACGAAGTTGCATTGTTGGCAAGGCATATGATCATGAATACATGAGAGACAATGTAAGTAAGTGATTGAAGTCCTTGTACTCGTGCTTCTTATTCTAGGTTAAGCCCCTTCTAGATCTTACCATGTACATTATAATATCAAAATGTACATCTCGTGAGTGATCACCAATGTTGTGCTAAGTACTAGTGTCACACAGGAGAAAAGTGCCGTCAGCTACAGAGTCTTGTAAGCTGTATCCATAGGTCTCTCAGACTTCCAAGACTCCCTAGACACTTCCCTTATCAGCCGGATGATTGATGACTACCCACACATATCCTGCATGTTCCAAATGTTATCCAAAGGGTAAGGATAAATCCAGTCGTCCTGTCTAATTGAAGTATTTGAAACAATGAATTTTGCATTTTTTTTTTGGGGGGGGGGGTAACATAAAGGGAGCTGAATTAGGTGGAAAAAATTATTTGTAAAATTAAAAATGTATATTCATATGGAAAATGTTTGGAAATACAGCTTACAATGTGCATTTATATTGATACTGACAATCCCACCATTTGTACAATTTGTAGATATTTACCATTATTGATTTATGCACAGAATGCAGCTCAGCTGATACCAGTTCATTCCCAACCTTTGCATACTCTGAGAACGGTCAACGGTCTTTAATTTGAAGACAAAAAAAAGTTGTGACTGAAAACTTTGATAAAAATTCCTTACTGTGAATAAGACTGTAATTTGTTTGACCTAAGCAACAGTAGTAATGGCAGCTTTCCAAGTAGAAGTTGAAAAAGGAGATCAATTTACGTATTGTCCTCTGACTGGCACCAGACTGTCAGAATCGGTGCCAATCAAAAGAAAGTAACATTCAAATACAATCTACAAACTCTAGTAGTTGCTACAAGTTCACAGCTTTGAAGTACTTGTACTTTGTGATATCACCCATGGCAATCATTTTCTACACAAAGTGGCCATGGGCCTTTATCATACAAGTGTCCTTTGAAGCCGTATCCCTACTTTTGCTGGTGCTAGTAATCATCTTGCTTTTTGGCGACGCCTCAGGGGCGGAGGCATTTGTGTAAGTACTGCGATCGCTTTGAAAGAATTTCAAAAATTGCACGAATGCATTCCCTAGGGAATTGGTTTTGAGGTAGCCTCCGGCCTTGTGGTCATCGGAAAAAGCAGGAAAGGCCTATGTTACCATGCATGGAAATGGCACCTTTTCAGGCATACTGTGGCTTTTTGCACACAGAATGTTAATGATTGTCTTTATTGATATTTCAAATATGTTTTCTTCTATCAAGAGAGAACAAATTTCTTGCTCAGGAGCAGCATATTCAAGCTTATAATACTTCAAATATGTTTTTAGTTTCAACTATATGATGCTGGTCGTTTTTTTATAACTTTACTGTGTGACACATGAAGTGTAACAGTGATGTTTTGTGTAAGAAATTTTATTCACTTGTGTGTTTTCTATCATGTATGTTTGTGTCAGTCTTGCTTTTTTAGTTTTATTTTCTTTGCTTCCATGATGCTGTTGCATTCCATGCTTGTTTTTCAATTTTCTTGGCTGCAAAACATGAATGCACACCCCAAGCCTTCCACGACTAGGTTTCATGCTAGCCAGTGAATTCCTGTTGTAGTCTGCATCTCAGGGTGGACATGGCGAAGTTTACCTGTGGGTATAAAGAGAGAAAAGAGCATAAATGAATCTATGCCAACTTTGGCCAGCTTTGATTAACTTAAATTAACAAGATTTGGGGTCATAAATGTAAATATGCAAAGCATGTGAGTCGATTAATTTTACAGAATGCAATGAAGCAGACACATCTATAACACATTTTCTGGCAATAGCCTGTGTGCCAGACCCTAGCACTTAGAACAAGGAGCTTAACTCCTTGCTTGGAATAAAGAAAGTGCTTTTTTCTGAGACTCTCGATCGGGCCTCTATACTGCCCAACACGCCACAGTTTCGGAGCTGGCTTCCTTCTTCAGTTTATCTAGACGTATAAATTAGACCCCGCGCGGCTGCAAATTCTGTGTTCCAGGCGTGAGATTTCCCTGACTTTATTGACTATGGTGGCACAGGGGCCTGGCACCCAGGCTACATTGTTTTCCCAGCAATGACATCATAGTAAACATGGTACCGTGTTTCAAAACACACAGCTTTTCATGAAAGAAGTACTATAGATATGCGAACATTGCCTAACCATCGTGATTATTATATGTACAATACTGCATGAAATAAGGATGGTCAGGCACTCACCTGGTATTTTGTTCCACTTCTTAATTGTATTCTTGAGTAACTGTTGTGTTTGTCGCCATGTAGAGCTGAAAGAAACAGCGTAGAACAGGTTATTAGCGAAGTTTGTTGCATTCCAGGGTTGTGTTATTCAGCATAGTTCGACAGCGTTCAGCGTGACCACGGATGTGAAACTTGGACAATATTATGGTGGGATGTCAGCAACATGTAATGCAAAGAATACGCGGATCAATATCAAGTTGTAATTGTGTGAATAGTAAAAAAAAATGACGTTGACCTAGAGATGAGTATACAACGTACTGAAACCTTCTCCGTGCACTGAGATGGTCTCCACTGTTCGGAACCCTGCGTCGTTGGCAGGTGCGGGCAGTTTAGCGCAGACAGGGCATATATGCCGGCACCGGTGTCCAGTGTAGAACAGTAGGGTATCCCTCGCTGCATGTCTGAGGTTTACTGGAAAGACAAGAAAATCCAACGCCCGGGGTTACTGGACAGAAGAGCCTTGACGGAGAGAATTGGGGTAAGGCCGGAAAACCCCGGCGGAACATGGCGTCAGGTGGCTCAAACTTTACATAAACCAAAAAACCAGCCGCTAAAAACGAGCAGCTATTAACAAAAATTCACTAAAACCAAGGAGGTTAAATACCTCCTTGCTAAAACACTGATCGCCGATACCTGATAAAGACCAGTCGGATCTGTAATGATATACTGACCAAATTCTGTAAGCAAAATGGACGGAACAAACCACACATAGAACAAGATGAATGAAGTCAGGAAAACGGGTGTTAGAATCTTCACAGTACAAATTTCCAAAAATAAATTCATCAGGTATTATACTAACAGACGAATATAAACTCCAAGAATGCTAAATTACTTTAACATAGCCTGGCAGCCAGACCATCGCATGCTTCCGGTATCTCACGGTGGTGCTATCAGCACTGCCCGCCCGCCCAGAGGTATTTCATGCAGGGGTATTTTACCGGGTCAGTTACAGGACGACAATGATTAGAAAGGCCAGCTGGAAAGATCTGGCATTTCAGCAGAGTATGGTTGGGCCTGCAAAATATCCCTAAGCCACTAATCTGAACAGAAAGGTTTTGTCGGAAAGGGGAGAATATCAAGTAGGGCCGACAAACTTGATCCCGATGGAACTTGACGTCATGTGGCGGTAACCCATCCTCCCACGCCAGGGGTGCTTCCTTACCAGTAATCCCAAGGCGTATTTGCCGCGGGATAGCTCTGCCGTGGGAGAATGCGGTAACCATGTGGCACACATTTTCAATGCGTAAACTAAAATTCCAGCTTCTCTCCACGCGTGTTGTAACCAGCCAACAAGCAACTTTAAACTTTCTCTAACTCAGTGATCAACAATGATGTATCGATATAACAACACCCAAATTCTGACACCGGAACTTTGAAGACACAACCAAGTACTTTGCGAACATCACACAAATAAAACGTTCAAGTTACGCTGACTATGATCGATATTCTGCGCGGGCATCGAATCCGTAAACAATAATTTGTAATTCTTATCGTAAAAGCGAACTCACCAAAATTTCCCCAAACCACTGCGAGTTATAACAGGCGCGCCTCATCGAAGGCGAAAAATTTATTCTAGTTCTCTACTCTGAGGCTCAGTTTTTCCAAGGTTAGTAGAACTGTTCTTCTTTGGCATTATAGGTCTGAATCTTTGTCGGAAACTGTACGTAAATAGCGTCACACATATAGTGATGACCCATTCAGATCCACAATAAGGAAATACCCGGGGGACGACAACACAGCGAGATCCAAGAACACCAGAATAACATAGAAAAAATTGTAGAAATCTCGAAAAAGTCTGCTTGAAAGATACAAAGAATTTCGAGCAGAAATGGAGGAAAGTTTACTACACATACATATACAGAACACAAAGTACATACTAGTCTCGTACACAAGAAAATAGCGACTGGGTGAAGGAACTGTCATGAAATACAAACAAACGGGCGATTGTCGGCCAAAATACTAGTAGCCTGGTAGCCAGACAATGGCAAACTTCCCGATAATTTCTCTACGTATACAGTGATGAGTGCTCAGCCCGCCCAGTTTGAGGATATTACGATCCAAAAAGATCCTCAGTGTACAGTACAATAACTAACAGACATGTGGTACTGCAAAAACACGGCTGTGATTGCAAAATTTAGACTGATACGATTATGGCACATTACAACATTAGGAAGTAACATTAAAAGTAATGTTAACATACCTTTCTTCAACCTGTCCTTCGTAGGTTCCTCTATACCTCTACGGCTGGGGGTATCGGTATCCAGGCTTTAGATTTTAGAAAAGTTTAGACCTTGCCTATTTTGTTCCAAGTACAAATCCACGCTGACCAAGCCGGCTGCCGCGGCGGGCTTCCCCTGTCTAGTCTGGTGACCATACCAGCGGAGCTCCCCGGTAAATTCCTCGGTGCTGCGCCGCCGGCCAGTGGAGATCGTGCCCGGCGCTCCGGCCGGTGGGAAGTGCCCGGCGCGCTCCTGCGGGAACCAAAAGCTGTGGGGCCGCGGAGGGTTGTAGCAACTGGTGTTCCGCAGCCCCGTACTGAAACTCCAGCCGCCAGTTGGGTCGTTTTAAAGTCGGAACTTACATCTATCAACATTTTGACATTGTTGCTAAGGGGCGTTCTATAGTCTGGGACCATCATTGGTGAATACATAATGTCATTAACTATTTTAATTGTAATATTGAGATGAGAAAACTGTTCCCTGACACAGCAAACAGATCGGGTGAAAAGGGTGAAAAGTTCAAGCCATTGACCTACTTTTTCGCCTGTCCAAGGAGGCTACTTAGTATACGTTAGATAAGCATCTTTGCCTGTCTGAGCGCAGTGAGAGCGAAGGTGTTTCGCAGGAAATAAGAAATTAGGTGTTCGTTACCACTGTCCCGATGTCGAAATGAAAGTAGATTTGGTTACGTTTCGGGACGATTGGAAAAAAAGTTCTGAGTCCCTATCCTTGGGAACTTCCGGGTCCTGCAAGCAACCGGCAACCCATAATACTCTGACAAACATTTGACCAATCAGCAACCGCATGCTGTTGCAAGCATTACGTCATGTTTTACTTCGGTCATTTTCGGTAGAAATCGCTTCCCACGATTTGGCTGTTCAGAAGGGTGTCGGAACCGAGTGTTTTCCAAATAAAGTCAACCCAATGTTTGGCTATATTTTGACCCAATGTTTGCATACTCGCTTGGAGCACCTTGTCTATCATGAGAGTAATTTGAGTTTCCCAGAGTCTGTGGGTTGGGGATCGCACAAAGAGCGCTGGTGTAGAAATCTGTCTGTCTTTGCGTTGTGCTTGTAAACTATTTTTGTATCGTTTTGACGACGCCCGTCGCTCCATCATGCCGACGGGATCGTTCCCCAGCCAGCCGGCGCCGATCTCGTGGAACTCCGGCCTAAAATTTAAATAATATTAAACCCCACGTAAGTACATATGAAATTATAAGAGGGTTTATGAGTGGTAATATTTGAAATGGTCCACAAGCCGTGAACGTTCTTGATCGTCGTAACGTAACAGGTGATAACATAATAGCTGTACCTCGACTGATGGTCAGCTCTACTTCTATTGCACTTCCGGCTTGCGTTGAACTCAGAAATCTTCAACAAAGATCTCCATGCCGTTACAAAGGTTCAGTTAACATAAATTGTTATCAATATTTCATTTCGTATCACAAATCTTTTTAAATCTTGTTTAATGCAACAGGAAATTACTTTGTAGCGGGCTATACCAGTCAGTACGACGTGAAAATGCAAGTTAGATGTACTCGACTGTTCGGCACACAACAATGATAGGGGCGGAGTTAAAAATGTAGTCTTTGACAATCTTACCGTCGGCCGGTGGGTGGGATCCGCCGGTAGGTCTGTGTACGTGCCGCTGCCCTTGGCAACACATCGTGGGAACCCACAGCTAGAGCGGGAAGCCAGCCTGTGTCGCCACGTGCACGGGCCTGCACGTACCGAATTGTCGCACTTTCTTTTGATCGGCGTGAACAAGGGCGTAAATAAAATAAACTTTGAATCATGCTGCGCCCGTTGTCTTGTGCACGCCGATCTTTTTCCCCTGCAAAGTGCACATACAGCTGAAGAACGAAGAGAGGGTCATGGCATCGTTTAGGACAGCTTTCCAGAACCTTGGCCCCGAGAAGGAAGTATTTCTTTCCTCTGAACACACTCAGTTTTACCAAGGACATTATGTGTGTATAATGTCCTTGGTTTTACGGAGTACAAATTAATACATATTTGAAGTGTATATAATTCCTTTGATTATCCGGTAGCACTTCTACACCCACAGTAGCATTAACATATTTGTTATCTATATTCCATCCTTTTTGTGACCCGTACTTAACCCAATGGGTATGTGTGTACAATAAAGGTCTTTATTCATTCATTCATTCATTAACTCCGCCCAGACCTCCGCCTCGATGATTGTTGCTCTCTATGGTTCGACCGGGCGGGCCCTATTAAAGTGTTCGGCGCATTTCGTATAGAAGTAAAGAACAACAAAGCTACGTACTTGTGCATCAACATCATAACCCTTGTTACCGATAAAACCATTATTGAAATATTCACAAATCTTTATTGACCATTGCTTGCTTGATCACCAACACTCTCCGTGATCCAAAGCTGTACGTTTCGCCGCACTTGCCTTACCCTTCGATGCGGTGATGACGTCTTGCAAATCGGCTGCAGCCAGCGATGAAAACTAGCCCCAACACGAAACGCTTCCCGCTACAATACTGTATCCAGTTATCATGCAATCACGTATATAGTACACGGCCTAAATTTATTTTTAAACGATATTTTCTAGAACTAACTGTTTTTAAGACATACATGCTACATGCACAGAAGCACAAGGGGTGCGTACTTTCGGGAATTTACGGTAATCCCAAGACGGCGTTTCACTATTATATCTCTAGGGGCGAAATTAGGGTGGTGCTAAAGATACCAGTGTACTTATACATGTCATTGTTATATTAACTGTATTAGTTGGATCACTAATTATAAAGATCTATGAAAAAAAACAAAAGACAGATAAAAAAGGTGAATCCCTATCTAGCGATTCTAATTTTTCAAGGGCTAGAAACACAACATAAATTTTCCTGGGTCTAACTGATTTTGGACCCCTGACGGCTTTCCTCGTACTGTACAGAAATTCTGGATTCTTTCTGAATTATATGTGTACGTATTTGAAAAAAAAAACGATTTATAAAGAACGGAACAGTTAAACACAAAATCGTCGCCTGTGTTTTTTTAAAAACATCATACTTGTTAGTCTTCCTCGGTCCTGGCTCTGTCCAGTGTACAGATACTCATGTTGGGACATTGTCAAGTTCAGCCAACAAGCAATGAAATTAAGCCAAGCAATCCCTCTCAATTATCTCCGGCACAAGCCGTATGCAACAGCGATCAGTCCAGGAGTCCATTTGTGAGGGACCGTTGGCTATTCTAAGAATGTTGTAGAAGTTGTGCATGGATGGAGGGCAAGCCACATCAGGCCTCGAAATTAAGTTGTTTTCTTATTGTACCATCACTGTCCCGAAAATAAATTTCAGTTGTCCCGAAGTGAGGATGAACTGTCCCAACATAATTTTTCGGGAAGTATGTATGACAACAACTTGAAGTCAACTTTATTTTGCTGACGTTCTGACTCCCAGGCGCACTTTAAATTTAATTGCAGAGTAGACAAGAAATCTGGGGGGCTTTTCCAAGCCAAAAGCCAGGACGCGTGGCTGATCGAGAAAAGTAGGGCTGACATTCTGATTCATTTTTCTATTGTCCCAAAAAATTTGACTTTTCAGTTGTCCCAGCGTAAATTTTAGTGGTCAGTGGCCATCGGGACACTGTTAATTTGGAGCCCTGGCGCATGACGGATGTAGTGTGTCCTGGAGCGGTGCCAGAGCTGTAACCTGTCAGGACCAGTACCTGCAGGCTGGCGCACTGGCGCAGCCTCCAGAGCACCATAGCCCTCCAGCTGTGCCGGCAACCTTACTGATCACAGGGCAGCATACCTGTCTGGGCAAGTGTACCGAACGGGGGGAACAAAATATGGATGCAGCAAACAGATCACGAGGCTTGGACGATCCACCCAACTGGTAGGGATATTATCTATTGCAGCCCTTTATTACAATCTATCAACAGTCTATCTACCTCTATAGGATTTATGCGAGAGTCTATAGTGTTATTTTATAGCCAATATTTATGGATGGTGAGATATGATACTGAAACTAGGAATAATGGTGTGATACTATAGCTGCCTTGCATTCCTGTGTTGTTTTGTTGAATATTTTCTACGATTTTGATACAGAATTCCGTTGGGAAAATTGTGTTTTATTTTACCAGGGACCCTAGGGAAATTGGTGCCTGAGTTGTCATCATGTATAGGCGGAGGTTTTTCTCTGATATCTATTGGCATTATTTAGCATTCTTAACCGTCGCTGCAAATTTTCTCTGACACCTTGCACGCTTTAAATAAAGATAAGAATTCCGAGGCCTTCTAATACTAATCTGAGTTGTCCTAATGTTATTGTTAGCTGCAATGTCACCTTGCTTTCATCCAAGAGTTGGACAGTGAATTATTGCTGGGCCCATATCGCTGATGATGATTATGAATGCACGGAGCATATTTGCATGCGACACAGGGGTGAGGTATTATATGGACAATGTTATTACATTTTTCTCTGACCAAATTCTTCTGGAAGCCCCTAGCTTTAGTCTTCATATAGGTAGAGTGGTTTGAAGTTATATAGACTAAATTAGAATGATAACTCCTTGGGGGTAACAATTTTGAAACAGCCTATGTATGTAGGTTAACGTGGTAGGAGCTGGCATACATAAATGCTGTAATTATGGTAGTTTGATGAGGATAGGTTTTGTTAAATTCTCAACAACAAACTTAAAATTTAAATGTTACTTTCAGAAGGTCACAGATTCTCCGAAGCTCTTTCTAACATAACCCTGGTCTTTAGAATCTAAGGAGTTAAAATTATGCTGTATATCATTATTCTGGATGTTCGATACACTGACAACCCAGTCCAATAATTGCACACTCTAAGTGACATCTAGGAATTAACATTTATTGCTGTTTCTTGTACCTGCCTAGCTTTTCTACTAATTCTAGCTCGCCCCAAATGAGTAACTTCAGCTACTGTTAGGTGCACATTGGGGACTTCAGATCTGCTAATGGATCCATTTGTCTTTTCTAGTAGAGGGGGTCATTGCCAAGTGAATTAATTGGGACCCCACCTGTATTTTACCTACTGGTTGATAACTGTTAGTTAAAGCTATATTTTACACATGTACTTCTTTTTGTAGCAGTCTTTAACTGAGAAACTTTAGCTGAAAAATAACTATATAATTCCACAGTGAATTTTGCCCTCTTCTTTATAATAGATTGTATGTTTTGTAAGGTGTGTTTGTCTTGTATGTTGCCAAAATTTGTTAGGATTGTGATAAAAATATCTGTATATTAACTGAATATTTATGATTACTAATCAGCAAAAATTTGTCTTACTTCAAGATTTATGATCATGATGAATTGTGTCATGTACATTCTATCATCTTTATCAATTCCCTTCAGTGTAAATTGACACACTGTAAAGTCATTAAGTTTGAGGTGACCTACTAGTAATGTGTGTGTGGGTAGGGGGGGGGGTAAAAAGGGGTATTAGTAGTAGTAAGTGTTTAATGTTTATGATGTTCACACAAAATGCATTGCTGACAACAAATTTGTAATAGTTTCAGATATAATTTCTCACTGGAAAGGTTACTGAAAAAACATTCAAGATTTACGGTACAAAATGTATGTAAAAGATCAAAAGGGTGGTTTGTAAGTCTGGGCTCTGTTACTGATTTCACTGCTACCTGTCACTGATAGTCAGCTGATGAAGTCAACATTATTCCCCAATGGCGCATTGATTGTTAGTGACGATAAACATTGAATATTCACCTTCCAAAACCAGCCACACTTTCTCTACGATGTATATCTTTTCTATTGTCAAATCTGTTTCTGTATCTGTAATAGTATAGCCGGTATAACCACCCTTCAGCTAGCTATATCACCCTGAACGACTTGTTACACTCTACATTGCACATGATTTAATTGCAGGAGTTCTTTAAAGCTTTCTAGTGATGATGCCCCAACTGTGCTTGGTGGTGTTTGATATTGACGTAGTAAAGTATCCTACATCCTGAAAGTTTTTGTCTCACAATTTTTATCTTCACCTTCAAGTTGAAGTAGTCTGTAATCACTGTTAAAGTATCCTGAAACACTAGTATATAGCACATTCTCATAGCTGTAGGGAAGCTATCATTTTCCCACGTGTAAACTAAAGCCACAAAATGCCTGGAGGAAGAGAGAGCCACTCTACTTGTAACAGTCAGGAAATGTCTTAGATGGTCTACAAGACAGATTATAAGCTAGTTTTACAAGTCCTGGATGAACCTTAAGCTAGCGGGGAGGAATTTGCATTCCCAGCATCGCGTCTCCGAGCGCTAATTGACGTAGAGCCTCGGGACTGGGAGTCTTCCACCCACACTCTAGCCTCTAGGCCTAGGAAATAAAATGTTGCGTTTCCTGTTTCAGTCCTGAAAAAATTAGGGTTGGTAGGTACGTAGGGATTATCTCTCTTTCTTTCTTTCTTTCTTTCTTTCTTTCTTTCTTTCTTTCTTTCTTTCTTTCTTTCTTTCTTTCTTTCTTTCTTTCTTTGCGATCTCTAGGTATATATAGTGATCTAACATGTGATCCAACCTATAACAGTTAACGAAGTAAAGCTTGTATGTTTTCAATGTCAATGTTGGAAAACTCAGGTGTTGGAATCACTCAGGTGTCAGATCATGGAGAGTAGAAAAGCATGATCAGCTAAAAAAATTTATTTCACCTCAAAAAAGGCCAGGTTTGGCAGTTTTTAGTAGGATCGGTCGAAAAACAGGAAACACAACATTTTTTTTCCTAGGCCCCACCCCACAAGTGCGCCTGCTGGGGACATGGCATGATGAATGTTCCCATTTCCAACCGGCCCATCAATACAACCACTCTGACGTAGGGAGGAGACCACCAGCAAGAAAATTAAAACTCCGGGCAGAGACCCGACTTGGCCTTGCTGTTGACACTGACAGTGTAGTCATTACTGTGTTGTGCTGAATGGGCATAAGTAGGCTAATAAATGAATACTTCTACTGTACTTAACCTTCAAATCAACGTATAAAATAGCTGCTTCTAGTCTGATGTATTTGTTGCTTTTAAGTATCTGTATATGATTTGAATAGCTACCAAACATTTTAGGAATATACATTTTAAAATTTAACATAATTGCTTCCTATGAGCTTGATGTACGTTTTATTTGCCAACTGTACATAATTATTGTTCCATATAAAACAAACCCCAGGAGTTATACATAAAATATGTGATTTGAGTAAATGTCGTTAACCCCACTAATATAATTACAAGGGAAGTAGAAGTTAGTTGCTAAGATTAAGGATATTGTTTTAAACTGAAGTACATGTCATTGCATAGACTGTTACTGTTATTGTGTTAGTGTTGGACTGATGAAATAGGGAATAACAGTGACAAAAGTCCCACCTGTTAGTAAGACTGCATTGTCCCCTCCTACTAGTATCAATTTCTGTATTTCACATAAATATATGTATGGTAGTATATTAGATATGGAGCATATTCAGTATCAGTTGAGATGAATTTTGTAGACAAATGGCCTGGATTGGCTCCCATCTTGTTCACAGACATTAAAGGATATCCAGTTTTGACTATCAATAAATATGCATGGCCTGGAGATAAAATCTATGGCAGGATCGCCCCAGGCAATCAAACCATTGGCCTTGTTTAAGCAGTCCAAACTGATATCATCAGGGAGGGGTCATTTCTAATGCCCCTACCAAGGAGAGACTGTAGTCTGTCAACTTAGTGTGTGTGTGTGTGTTTGTGTGTGTGTGTGTTTGTGTTTGTGTGTGTGTGACTATGTGTGTGTGTGTGTGTTTGTGTGCAAGTGTATGTGTTTGTATTTGTGTGTGTGCATGTGTGTGTGTGTGCATTTGTGTGTGTGTGCATTTGTGTGTGTGCGCGTGCATGTGAGTGTGCATGTGTGTGTGTGTGTGTCACTGTGTGTGTGTACAAATGTATGTGATTGTGTAAGTATATGTGTGCTGTAAAATCCGTACACTGTATGTAGCATAATAAAATACTAAATGGATTCTTCAAAAAAAGTCAATGTACAAATTTGTATGTCTAAATAATAACACAAGTGACACTCTAAGACTAAGTGCTTGTTCAAGTTAAATTCACCAACTGCCTTGTTGGCTGACTAGCAATATTGTTCAAGCAAAGTGTCAAAACACTTGACGTCAATAGCAGAAAATTTTCAATCATGTTAAAGTCTCTTCAAAAGGTCACGAAAACCGCACAGCCTAAGACATGAGTTTTAAGTTAAGACAGGCAGAGTCTTGAAAGGAGCACTGTTTACAGAAAAAACAGTCTGTAGTTTTGACAATAAGCTTCTTGGATTATGGTTCCTTCCAAGTTGGAACGTGAAGAATGCCGTGTCTTTCACCTCGACAACCAACCTCATCCCTCAGCTAGCCTTGCTGATATTCCACCACTCAAGGTCAGGGTAATAATGCAAATGCATGGAGAATATTACGTGCTTGGATAAATGATCTTTACGTCTCTGACTCATGCCGTATTCTATTAGTGCTCAATCACAAAAACTCGTGACTCCCAGTGAGGACCTATAACGGCAAAGTCAAGGTTGATCCTCTGTAGCAGACTCTTCCAAAAATAGGCTGGAAATGGACTGACACTCAGTCCATGGAAGAGTGAGAATTCATGCTTGTAGTGCATGCAAAAGGCATGCCAGTACTACCTAAAGGTAAAAGTATTCTGCACTTTTATACTATATATTACAGAAGCAAGGTAAGTGTTCTCATTGATTTCTTGTAATTCTGAGAATTTGTTCCTTCACTCTGAAAATTATTGGAGTACATAATCTTGCATTGCTTTGATGATTACAGACATCTCTTGGTTCTGCTGATCGATGGCTTAATTAAGAGTGGCATCACCAATTCCTGTGTGTGCTTGATATTTGCATAGTTCTTAGACCCTGTAATGCATACATGTAGCTTATTATCCTCATTTCTTAACCAAACATTTGTCTAACCAAAGATTGTTCAGCCTTGCAAAGAGGAAATTCATTTTACTAGACTGTTTGTACTGCCAGGTATGCATGGGAATATTGATGCTGTAATTATACTGTCTGTGATGAAAGCTATTAATTTTTCTAAAAATAAAGGTGACTTGTCTATATATGTTCCTGATGAAAAATCCTTACCCTGACAAATGATATAAGCATGTTTTGCAGTGCAGCCACATTTTGTTTCTCTGTTTTTTTCCAGCATCTTCCCTCATGTCTTCTGAATGAATATTGCTAAATTTTGCCCAATATGTCAAAAATCAGCATGTAATGATAAGGAGATGTCATTAAACTAAGCTTAGTCTACCACTAATACCAGCAAAATTCGGCCCTCAAAATTCAGGACATAGCATTTCAGAGGGTCAAGATTTCAAAATTTTCCCATCTATGACTGTTGCACCCTGCGCCCTCGGAACTTGACATGATGTTACATCAAATAAAATTGCTGATTTATTCACATGTAGAGCCTTGCATCTGTCAGAATTTGCAAGTCTGCCTTAGAGCTGTGTACCAGTACTCTGTCACTCGAGTCTGTGCACTGTTTTTGACCTAAAACTAAAAGGCATAAATAGCTGGTCCCACATGTGTCCCAAAATAAGGACAGTGTGTTTGTGTTACAGACTGACAGTGTAAACTTAGGAGATAAAAACTGAAACATTTTAGCTTGGCCCAATTTGTATCAGAATTCTCCATAAACAAAAATGTAAACTTAACTGTCAAGTTGCAGATTTAGAAGAACATCTTAATTTGTTGAAAAATTGTTCAGATACAGGTTCAGATTTGGACCTGTACATTAACCCCTGTACCTGTACCTAAAATTTGTTTTAAAGGTTACACAGCTCTAACTCTGCCCCCCTCCCTCCCCCCTCAGGTGTGCTGACTCCCTGTGGATGATGTTGCGCAGCTGTTTCTGTGCCCCTCGGGAGAAGGTGGTGATCAGGGTGCTGGAGTTCCAGCATGCCAACCTGGAGCACGTCCCACCTGAGATCTTCGAGTACACCAAGTCCCTGGAGGAGCTGTACCTGGACTCCAACCAGATCAGAGACCTGCCCAGGGTAGGTGTCATTAACTACCGTACAACCTGTATATATGCTGATTAGTCCTGGGAGAATTGAACTGTGCAGGTACATGCATTCCTGATCTTAATTTGAAAGTTCATCTATGTTGTCAACTTGGTAGAAGTCATTATGAAGCAAGTTAAAACTGTAATTTCCAATACAAGAAATTGGACCAATTTTGACTGTACAACTGCAATATTTTTCAAGGAATGAACAATCCACTGCTTCTGTAATGTCACACAAAATCACACTATCATTGATCAACGTTATGCCCTATAATATATACCTATATGTCATCTACATTGCAGCTTGAATGTACTTAATATGTCAATTGTAAGTAGTGAATTTTGCAGTTGGAACGTGAGAAATTCTGGAGACATGAAGTCGGCTCTGTAGTTCCTGTACCATCCAGGCAGACAGGCAGACCACATAATGGATCGGTGAAATTTAGGTCCGACACCTGTTTCTGACCTGGGAAAACTATAGGAGACGGAAGACTGCAGCGCACTTATCTAAAAGGAATATAGAGTGCTGTCATCTGTGATTCGGGTGGCCACCTTTTGAACCAGTTGTCATAAATCCACTGCGGAGTGGCCAAATAAAATGCTAATGCCGTACATGCACTGAATTCCTCTTTTGTGGCTGTGTGGGGCATGGCATTTCGGATTTGTCTGACCGAAAATGTTATATAAAAATTAAAATTGATGGTTCAATTTTGCCCCTCCTCCTAGTTTAAGCCTGAAACTGCCTGATCAGATCCATTTAGTTAGAGGGTGATACTGTATCTTAAGAGGCACTCATCTGTAGTAGAACCACAATACATCTTAAGGCTGATAGCAGGTATAAAGCTACCGCACCAGAATGGCTATTACAGCAAAATATATGCTACACACCTTCTACTTTATAAAAAATCACAAGGAAAATTTGCCCTCCAACCGGTACCAATAGGTCTTCCCTCCCAAGCACTATATATCAGGTAGAAGTCACGTACATGATATGCCTCTTATACACCCAGGCCTACATATATGGCCGACTCGGGGATTCAACCAATTACCTTGGCGCTAACCTTAGCCTTCCAAGTGGGCTTGAAGGAGTTGATTGGTGGATGTCTTAAGTCATATTGTATTTCCTCAGCGTTCCCTTAGGAGGTGACCTTCTACTGAAACCTTTACTTTTCAGGTATTTCCCGAGAGGGCTTAAACTTATGATGGCTGGAGGAAATGACTACATGACTTGTGCTTTGTTGAGTTTAAGCTGCTTTATAAATTGTTGAACTCGTATCTGGGTATTTATTTCTCCTAGCTTCAAGTGCCTCTTGCCAGTCTGCAAAAATGTGTTTTTGCCAAAATCATCTGATACAACATTTATCTCCCAAAGTATGGAATATTTCATATTACACTGCATACAGAGTAGGAATTGAACCCAATATTAGCTATATTGGAATAGCACTGGTTGATAGTTTTGCTTTTACTAATTTGTTTTCTGTTTGGAAGTAATTTCTTTACTTGTTAATTACTGATAACAATTAGTTTTCTTGTATTGACTGCAATATTAATTGTATTGAAGAATGCAATTCCTAATACCTGTTTGTTAGTGGTGTTCCTCCTGTGGATTGTTTTGGGCTACCCCAGTATTTCAGATACTTCGAGTTTTAAGTGATGTTATCAATGTGTTAAGAAATGGCAGAAAATGTCAATATATGAGACAGATTTCTTCATTCTGAATATGTTTTTTGGGATTGTCACCCTGAAATTGCATTGGCTTGAATGAATGGGTGAGGGAACATGTACTTGGATAATTATGCTGAAGAATGCTGTATTTCCCCCTTGCCCAGCCCCTGTTCATGTGCCATGGGCTGCAGAAGCTTGGCCTGAGTGACAACGAACTGCTGATGCTGCCTCCGGCAGTGGCCAGTCTGGTCAGTCTGGTGGAACTGGACATCAGTAAGAATGGTGAGACTGGACTGTGTATTCTAGTCCACTTAATCTATAATGGTTCATACACAATTACACCAGCCCTGTACCATATCTCCTGTGCAATTTGATCATCATACTTTTGAAATCATCAATGTAGTCCCCATACATGTATATAAAGTATTAGATACATTATTGCTGTGCAACATAGTTTGATTAATTTGTACATGCAGTCTAGCACTTTATGATGTATTGTCCATTGGACTTAATACTGACAATATATAACATATATACTATATAGAAGTTTGATATGGTTACTTTTTTTGGCAATAGATAAGAAAATGTTTGAAACATTTCATTTCCAGGCATTCGAGATCTTCCAGAAAGCATCAAGGCTTGTAAGAACCTTACCTATGTGGAGGCTAGTGTAAACCCACTGGGCAAGTAAGTACTACAGAATGATGTTTCTTTAGATATCTTGCTCCTTTTTTCCAAATACCTCAAGTGTCAGTACACTGTTATTGTTTGATAATCTCTCTTCAATCCTGTAACTTTGTATGATATCCATATTCAGCACCAAGGACAGACGCCTTTCTTGTTAACTAGTAGCAACAAGAAGAAACATCAAAATTTGAGAATGCCTGACCTTAAAACATGTAGTGATATTCTAAAAATGAAAGCTCATCTGTATTGGTAGAATCCATATTTGTAGAGTTTGGGCTTTGTTCCAACAGGAGAAAGAAACCATGAATTTTCAGTCGAACTTGTCGACCTTCAATCTACCACTGTCACAGTTCAGAGAGGGTTGATGGGTTCTGATGTATACTGCCTCCTTCACACCCCTCACAAATTAAAGTAGTCCTGCTCTGTATCCAAAATGCACACCTTGTCTAACGCAACTGCATGATCTAGTATATATAATACTTCAGTATTAGAACTGGGGCGCTTCTGCTCTGAAAATTTAGTTATAAAGTGGCTATTTCATCTACGTATGTCCTCTGATATCCTGCCCTGTGCACTAAATGTAGTACTAGTATATCACCCCACACTTTTGTTCTTTTGGGGTCTTGTCTTTAGGTGCCACTAACAGTTGTCTTAACATAGGTTTAAAATATGTTTTTATAGTCACGTGTTCTAATTTTTCATTTGTTGCTACGTTATCAATATATCTTATATCTCTGATACTTCTTTATGCATTTTTACAGTTTATCTAGACAAAGTACTACAGGGTTTTTTATTATGTTTGTTATGCCAGGCCCAGTAATCTAGGCCAGGAATTACATGTAGCCAAGCCTAGCAGCCTAACAGTTTTCTCCCTGTCAATTCTCACCAGACTCCCAGATGGCTTCACCCAGCTGCTGAACCTGACAGAACTCTACCTGAACGACACCTTCATGGACTACCTGCCAGGGAACTTCGGCAGGTGAGGACACACCTGGATATTTCCTTTGTTCTCAGTCATTTTAGAGTAGGAATTTATGCTTAGGTCACATTTCCAAACCGGGGCCCGGCCGGGTAGTCATTTGGAACGAAAAATATTGTATAAAACGCAACAAAGCACAGCAAGGTTGAAAAATATCAACAATGGAACTATTTACGTATATTCTTGATGACAATTGTTTATTTTTCGTTAATCGAAACAGCCCGGCCGGGAAATGTGACCCCAGCATTAGCAAGAGGTTAAAATTATAACAGAGGGCTGGATGGAAACTTTTATTCTGATTATACTCACTGTTTTCATCTTTCATATCAGCCAAATTGTCTGTACATATTGGACAAACCAGGAGATACATGTACTTTATGATGTAGGAGACCAAAAATTTTATTGAGTCTGATGTGTTTTATGGTTGCATTTTCTCCCCAGACTCACCAGGCTGAAGGTGCTAGAGGTTAGGGAGAATCACATGAAGACACTTCCCAAGTAAGCTACTACCTTTATGTTATGTTTTAGTACAGGCAATATCAATTGTAGATGTCATATGCTTTACTGAAACTCTATTTCCTGCATTAAAAGAGGTAAATTTTGCTCGTAGATCTAGCTTATTTAGATGACATCTCTTTCCATGTCTTAACACACCAATGTTTGTATTTCAAAGACAACTGATGGGGCAAAATTTTTGCCCGTCATGATCAGTAAAATTCTGTCAAATGACGGAAAGATGGACGCTGCTCAGAACACTGATCTCATGGTTGTTGCTTCAGATCCATCAGTCGACTGATCCTGTTGGAGAGGCTGGACATGGGGAACAATGACTTCTCAGAACTGGTCAGTACAGACAAGCACTCACATCTTTCAGCCCTTTTTTTTTAATCATTTTCTGCTTTCATCTTTGAGGATCTGGATCTACCCTAAGGCTTGTTAAACTGACTGTATCACTATATATTTTTTTGTGTAGCCAGAGGTGGTGTGCCACATGTCCAGCCTACAAGAACTATGGGTAGACAGCAATGCTATTCACACTTTTCCACAGGTAGGTACATGTACATGAAATGTCTTTCTGTCAAACAGATAAAACTGTTCCTTAAATGAAGTCTTACAGAGGTATTAAACAATACATCTTATTTTTCTTGCTTTTAGCTGATGACATTTTTTTTCAAAAGCACAACATCTACACAAGAGCTTTCAAAATTCTACACAGTGTATGTTAACCTTCTTGTATCCAACTTGCAGGCCATAAGGTACCTACAGAGACTTAGCTTTCTGGATGCTTCCAAAAACCAGTTAGAAGACCTCCCAGAGGAGGTGGAACACCTGACCAAGATGACAGACCTTCATCTCTCTACCAACCTCCTACAGGACCTGCCAGCTGGTATAGGTCAGTAAAAAACAAACAAACATGCATGGCATCATCTTCTGTCTTTTCAGGCAGGGGTGGAACTTTTAAAAATAACCTCATCAGGTTGCTAGAACATAGGGCATTGGGATTTTTTTATACACAACCAGGGATTCTTCCTACCTTATGTTTCTATGTCTATCAGAAAACTTCCTCAGAGCTTCTGACTGTAGTTCTGCTTCTCGCTGCTACATGTAGCCAAAGTAGGTGGCGCTTCTGCAGCAAGAACACAATCCCAAACGTGGCTAAGTTTGTATCCCCTTCATCCTGGTTCCTCAATGAAGTTAACTCACAGACTACTCCAGTCAGAAACTCTGAGGAAGATGTGTGAGGCACATGTAGTAGATAGGGGTCTAATTATTCTTCTAATCCTGTACTTTTGTGTTCAGGTGCATTAACTCAATTAGTGGTCCTGAAGGTCGACGACAACCAACTCCTGTCCCTGCCACACTCTATCGGAGGGTGAGTTCATTACTGGTATCTAGATTTTGTACTTCATAAGACAATGTATGAGCAACCTTGGAATGATATAACAACTGGACAGTGTATAACTGCTAAATGTGTACTTACTGGTGAATGAGGTTAATTTTGTACAATTCTTTTCTGTCCAGGCTTGCTTCGCTGCAAGAACTTGACGTGTCTTACAACGATTTAGAGGTAAGGTTCAATGTTTTAGTCAAGATGTTACATGATATAAAATCTCCTGAAATTGCCATAGACAACAGTCTTCCTGTAGTGGAAGTGTATGGTACATGTATCTGTCTACTACCTGAACATTTTTCTTCATATTAAGAGCAGTTTTCTGTTATAGTATGTGTCTTCAAAGTTTTTGCTTTGTAAAAAAGATGGAAGTTACAAGTTCACGGGGTCTTTACTTATCCTTCTGGTTTAACTAATCATGTTGCCTATCTTGTGTACAGCACCTACCACCAACTATAGGACTGTTGCGGAGATTACGAACTCTGATCGCTGACGAGAACTGCCTCATGGAACTGCCAGCTGAGGTCAGATCTTTTCAATGTTTGGTGTTCTCCCCTTCCTCCAACATGTGTTTGTTTGTATGTGTCGTATTGCATTTCAACATGATGAAATGTTATTTATGTTATCGACGGAAATCTTTTTTGAACTCATTTTAACTTGAACATGTCACTGCAAAGTTTCAACAATATATGCTCGGAAAACTGCTATTGCCATTGATGACCTGTTCCACAAGTCTATCAAAATAGGGGTGGTTTCTGATTCTGAAACATTACATGTGCGGTACAATGTTACTGTATATGATCTATGAAAACTGCTAACGGTATTAAAAAAGTGCATCATCTCATGCATACAACATGCCAAACTGCATACCAGTGCAGCAAAGGGATCGTAAGTTACAACTGCAAATGTGTAGAGTTGCCACAATTCATTTCAATACTTCACAGAGTAATAAACGAAAATCTTGAATCGTGTTTACAGCTGGGCAGCTGCAGCAGTATGACCGTGCTGTCTGTCAGGAGTAACCAGCTGGAGAGACTGCCAGACGAGATTGGCAGGATTCCCAACCTCAAGGTCATCAACGTCAGTGACAACAGGTAAGACATAATCTGTGTTTACTAAGTGTGTTCCAAATAGCTAAGGTTGAGGGGACAATACCTTTTGTTAAACACACCATCTTGGTATTTTTCGGTGCTCTTTTTGTCAGTATTGTGATAAAGAACAAGAGATGACTTTTCTCAAATTTATAAGTAGTCTAAAAATGTTTCTTAACTCTATTGACTTTTGTATTTCTTCATGTGCAAAATGTATCTGTCCTGCGTGTATACTTTGTGTTTCTTGACTATTTCTGCGCAAAAAAAATGTATCTGTCCTACATGCATATTTTGTGTTTCTTGACTATTTCTGCGTGTCCAAAATGCAGTTTCCTACCTGCATATTTTGTGTTTCTTGATAGTTTGTAGAAACAACAATTGAAATTAAGAAATGGGAAGAAACAACATGGTCTCTGTTATCATTCTTTTTGCCCAGGTTGGAGTTCCTCCCCTTTAACTTCACCAAGCTGAAGAAGCTGTGGGCTCTGTGGTTGGCAGAGAACCAGTCCAAACCGCTCATCCCTCTCCAGTCAGAGTACAACGCCAGCGTCCAGGGGAGAGTTCTGACCTGCTACCTGCTACCGCAGCAACAAGGACAGGACGATGGTGAGATAGAGTTGGAATCATAGATGTAGACATGCCTGTCCTTAGTGCTGAACACCATCCACACACAGGCAAACATACCTGTCCTTGGTGCTGAACACCATCCACACACAGGCAAACATGCCTGTCCTTGGTGCTGAACACCATCCGCACACAGGCAAACATGCCTGTCCTTGGTGCTGAACACCATCCGCACACAGGCAAACATACCTGTCCTTGGTGCTGAACACAATCCACACACAAGTGAACATGTCTGTCCTTGGTATTTAGTGTATTTTACCCACTTAAGATGGCATTTTACCAAACGTGGCTATTACATACCATTGACTGAAAGTGATGATGTTTGTGTAAGGACAACAAATATAAGATCCAAGGTTGCATTCTGTATTTCAGACCTGTACATGAGTGACAAGGACAGCTTCCATCCGTCCCTGTGGGAGGAGGAACGGCAGCTCCGACAGACCATCCAGTTTGACGTGGTTGAGTCACCTGACAGAGAACCAGTAGTACGTAATACTGAAAAATTATCTTCTCTTATGATACTAGTATATAGATGATTATATGTGTGTCATGAATTCAGTATTCAATCCCTGGCCAAGTCATAACAAATAAGTAATACATGTAATTATCCCACCTCTGCCTAGCATTTACCCTGAACCACTTGTACCATGTATTTTCCAGGAGAGCAGCCTACGTCGTTGCCCCACCCCCCACAGTCGAGAGCTGCGCAGTATGAAGTGTAAACTGTTGGTGGAGGACAGTGGGGTGGAAACTCCGCCCAGTGAGGTGGTCAGTACCAGCAGTAGCCAGGTCCAGTCAGATGTCAGAAGGCCTTCAGAAGTGAGGGTCAAGGAAGCCAAGCTGTCCAAACCAAGATCACCTCAGACCTCTCCTCTTCTGAGAGAGAGACATCTCCTGTTCAAGGCTGATAAGGTAAACATACAGGGAACTGTACTGTATCACAAAATGTTTAAGGCATACTTACCTATGATGAGTGCAGTTGCCTCCCAGCAACTTTAACCATCTTCTGTCCAGGACATAAGTTTCGAAGGCATCAATTTGTAGTACCGTGATCTTTCCCCAAACCTATAAAATAGACAAGGAGTTGCATTTCTTTAGCCATACATTAGTGCCCATAGTAACAAATCAGTTCGTACCACAGATGTACTTGGTCCACTTTGAATTTTTTTATCAAACACTATATTGATGGATAAAAAAAACGTAACAACTCGGAAGAAAAGGTCCTTTCTTAAACTGTTGCAGCCAAAATATGAGCGTTTTAAAGTTAATTCAGCGCTTGAAATGTTTGTTTTTTTTGTATATCAGAAAAAAAATTGAAGAGGGCGAGCCTGAGAACCAACTGATTAAATTGTTGTGGCCTAACATGATACTTTATTATACCAACCTTTTGGTAGTCAGTTGGCTGCCTTTCTCATGGCTGCAGTGCCAAATCCCACCACTAGGTGGGGCTGCAGCATGACTGACTGAGTCAGACTCTGTACTGTGTTCCCCTCCAGGAGAAGCAGCAGCGAGACAAAGCTCGGATGCGGCGGCGCAGCGGCAGCAGCAGCATGGGGAGCGAAGACGAAGTCAGTCCTTTGGGCAAGAGGACTGTTAGCGTAAGTCTGGAACATTTCTGGTAAAACATGGGATCATGACTGTTAAAACTTAAACTGCCATTTCAGTGTATGTGAACCTCTGCAAATTGAAGAATGTAACACATGAATGTTCCCAAGAATGTAACACACTTGGGAAAGGCACTTAACATGACTTTCCCCACTTAACTCAGGTGAAAATGAGTACTGTCTGTCCTGGGCAGGGACAACAAGCTACATAAGATAAGAACTGGACATTAACATCAAAGTCATCAAATCATTACATCAGATTCTACAGGATTATATAATACTACCCTGTGTACATAAGTACACAAAGGCTTAAACTTAACCGTTAACGTCTCTATTTCCATGGACAGGATGCAGCCTTCCTGCCACAAAATCTGAACGGCCCCCTGCAGTGTAAGGAGAAGCACGGGGAGACCGCTCCCGTCAGGTACCAGGAACGTGCAGTAGACGTGCCGGATCACGTGCTCCGAACACAACAGGTACGCGTCATCTGTCATGGCCAGAAAAATGCAGGCATGGAATCACAAGCAATTTGAACACAACATTCTTTTGGTTGTCGGGTATATGTACATCTACATGTACATATGTAGTATGACTGTAGGTGAAGTGAGCTCGAGCCTCTAGTTGGTATCTTCCAATTTGAAAGGTGCACAGAATGAATTGGACACACACAATTTTTTTACTGCACAATGCCATCACTGAAGAATAGAGCCATGAATTGTCTATGATAAGAGTTCTGTTTTGTCTTGATACTACAGATGAAAGAGTTTTTCTTCTTTCTGTATCCTATTATGAAGAAGAAATTGCAAAGAGTGGGCGTTCTGCTATGTGACTAACAGTCTTTGGCTGTAGAAACGATATCAAGCTGATAACTGACTATTCTGATACACATCTCAACAGTGACCTATGTTTTGTCCAACTCCAGGTAATTTCAGCAACTCCCCAGTCCTCAGACTACCCCCCTGGCGAGTACTCACAAATGGCGGGTAGAATGTACGCGGTGCAGCGGGGAGAGAGGGTCAAGGAAAACCGGAAGAGCGCTCCCGTGGAGCAACTCCTGGAGGACTCGACTGCGGCGGGAAACCTGGAGGACGGGAAAATTTTCTCCTCCACTCCTGACTTGTACAGACACTCTCCTCCCTCTCAGCCCACCACCGGGGCCGACCAGAACGTCAGCCAGCCGTCCCAGGCTCCAGCAGGGCAGCAGGAACAGTTCCCAACAACCACTGTGTCTGCAGGAGACAGGACAATGCCCAGGAGCATCTCACAGGGCATCCAGACCCAGCAGTACGGCACTCTCCCCATCATGAGCAAGTCGGAGAGTACCAAAGACTTCACCTCGCACGAGTTTGTGTCGTCCACCCCTCCCTCCCAGCAGCTGCTGGTGACCACGGCGCCCAGTGTCTTACCGCAGCGGTCGCCCATGCCCAAAGTCCGACCACAGCCCCCGCCCAGGTCCATCCTCCTGAGCACCGAACAAGTCAGCAAGCTGCCCAACAGTCAGTCCAAGAGCGAAGAGCTCTCCAAGTCTGTTGGTGACTCAAGCGAGAACACGCCTCCCCCCGATGTGATTTTGTCGGACAGTGCGGTGACAAGGAGTGGGAAGGCTGGCACAAACCCTGCAGGTAAAAACACCAGCGTGAGCCGCCCACAAGACGACACCCCCCTCCCCACCAGTCTGTCCCAGGGGCAGCCAGGAGTCTCCACAGCAGCTCACACCCTGGAGAGGCTGTCTCAGCCTGTTAACATCTCCGACACCCCCATCACTCCTGGGAACTTCCAGTCCATGACTCTACAGAGACCACGGCCCTCAGTCCCTCCTTCTTATCAGCAAAGTCTTCGTTACTCCCAACTGGCCAAACTGGGCTTCCAACCAGGTGAGCTGAGGAAGGAAATAGCTCATAATGTGAATGAATGAAGACCTTAATGTATGGAAAAGGCATACACATAATTTGGCATCATGTGGATTTGATATGTAGGACCTAGTGCATCTAATCTTGATTCAAACAATTTTTTTAAAATGTCTCTAGTTTCTGTAGAACTGCAAAAACTTGTGACTCAATTTTGAAATTTGCAAAAAAGCTTCAAGTTGAGCTGATGATGTACTACTAAAAATAATCTCACTGGTGATGATTGAAAGAAACATTCTTTCCTTGTTGTCTCGACAAGTTGCCTTACCTGTGTGTTCATCCCCACCCTGCAGGGAAGAGTGCATTCCGTTTACAGCACAGTAAACTACAGGACGACACCAACCAGCCTCCCCCTCACAAGGACCCTGCAGTCAGCAGTTACAGTAAACAGCCACCACCACCCACCAGTCCACCCTCATCTCCTAACAGGTAACACCAACCTGAAGCCGAATGGGAGCCGGATCAATCCGGATCAAAGCAGATCAATTCGGCTCGATTCGGACAATTTTATCCTAGTGGGAATGGGGCTGTACTCAACAACAAAGCTTTGTGTGTTAGCATGTGAACTGTAAGTGTGCGCAGTGTATGACTAAGACTAAGAGTACTAAGAGAGGGAGAGAAGACATGATGATTTTTTTGAGAAATAAACGAGGCCCTCTTTAGTTGTTTTTCTTCTCCTTTCTTCATCTCATAAATCTTCTAAACAAACTTGCAGAATAGCCATTTCATGACCTTTTGCTTATATCTTGCCAGAACAATTGCAGGAGTGCAGCATGAAACAGTGGCTGACAAAACAAGTACGACAACGCCAACCACAACGACTACTGGTGGCCATCGCGTGGTGGTGAACTTGGAGCTGACACCAGACGGGAGGGGTTCATCTCAGATTCCCCCGGAGGAAACGCAGGTCACAAAAAATGCAGCAGAGCCGGCGGTCAAGGAGCCTGAAGAGACAGACGACTGGAGACACACGCTACTGAAGCAGATTGAAACTAGTATCATGCAGGCCAGAGAGGCTGGTTATCCAGTAAACAGTTCTGATGGTGAGTCGGATATAGAGAAACAGGGTAAGGAAGAAAGTAAAGAGGTCTACGCTAGTACAGAGGTACAGGAGGGAGTGGCTGAGGTTAAGGGTCAAGCTGCCACTCCTGAAAGTCTAGCTGAAGACAATGTGGACTCGAAGGAAAAACAGAACTACGGTTATGACGGGGATACAGAAAGTAATCACGACGAGCCGTCGGTGGATCCGACAAACGTTGCGCCGCCCAGCCAGCCGGCGGATCCAAAGTTTGCCACGACGTTCAAGCAGAGGTTAGCGTACTGGCAAACCACCACGACGGGACAGCCGCTCGAGGGGAAAGACGAGGAAAGAAAGGTCCAGCCTGGCTCCATGCACATCCCACCCACCTTTTCTACGTTCAAGAGGGTGAGCACCAGGCCGTTTTCGTACCTGGACACTGTAGAACACGAGGGGACGGACACGTACGCGGGAGGACAGGTGCCGCTGTGTGCCGCGGCCACTCTACCCAGACCAACTCCCACGTACACACAGAGTCAGGGGAACCTGGCACCACAGCCACGGCCCAGGCAGCAGCCCACGGCCAGTAGACCAGGTACATGGACATGCATGTATCTACTGTAGGACAGTAGTCTGGTTAGTCCTTATCCCTCACACATGACAGGACAGGAAAGATGGCTGACATCAAACTTGGGCAAAGCATGATGCTTCCTTGACTTCCTTGATACATAGTGAAATGTTGCCTCAGCATGGATCCCATTTTCAGCATAGCATGCCGGGTCATCCCTACTTTTCTCGATAAGGACATACAGTGTAAAAGGAACCTAAAAACCTCTGTTTCCTAGCTCGCTCACTCACTAACTATCCGGTTTATTGTCTGAAAATGGATAAGCGTAAGTTTTGAAATTAAAGGTACAAAGAGTTATTGTAGTTAATGTAGTGCTACAAACCATAGCTTCTGACACATACTACTTTTTGATAAGGGAAGTGTTGATTTTCTACCCTTGTTCTGTTTATTGCAAAACAACTGTCGCTGCTCCACACTTGTGTAATAACAACACCTTGGTGTTCCAGGTACAGGGAAGCGGCCCCCCACCCCCCCAACCAGGGTCAGTAGTGTCCTGACCTCCTCCGTCCAAAGTCTACCTGTCTCCTCTACAGCCACCTTACAGAAGAGCAGTCAGCCTCACCCAAAGTCAACATCCAACAACTATGTATGTACTTTCACTTTATTTATTTATACGGGATGATGCACTCGTTTTTACCTGTTTTTCAGACAATCCTGATATACATTAAAAATGCAATACAATAACAAATATATACATAAACATAACAAATATATGTACATTTGTATACATCCCATACAAGTCTTAGTCTCAAAGTGATATGACTGTTATGTTTTACAAATGTGTGATATGAAAGCCTTTTCATGTTGTTACCTTCTTGATAATGAAACAATCTTGAAAACATTAAATAGTACCATGTATCACTTTTGTTGACAGTTAACAGTGACCATTGAGAAGAAACCAGGGTTAGGATTCAGCATCGCAGGAGGAATTGGATCATGTGGCAATCCTTACAACCCTGACGATACTGTAAGTTAGTGTACTTCACAGCAGTAACCACCGTAACAGATAGGAAAGTTTAATGTTCTAGTGAGTTAGATGTTCAAGAGTTAGGTGTAACTAGAAAGGCCGACATTTGCTTTGGAGCAAATACAGCAATGGCTTCACCACATTTTACGACATGGCAGGGAAAGAATGAGAAACACAAGGGAAAACAATGCTTTACATTGATATAACTATAGTATGAAGTAACATACAACTAAGACTACAACAGTTGGATAGCTATTCCCTACATTATTGGTTAGGATTTTTAATTGCATAATGCAAACTGTTGATTTTCAAGAAAAAAGAAGCGTTCATGCCCCGCATTCCAATGCTGGAGCAGGAAAGCTTAAAATACCTACCAAAACACTTGAATACAGACCTACTGTCAGTATGGAATGGCTCTGTGCAGGTATTAATTAAGTTACGCCTGTTAAATTCCAACAGCCAATCAGCAAGGAGAATAGAGGAAAGCTGCATGCCTATTGGTTGATGCCCTGCATTCCATTGTGATGACTCATGCCCAAATGTGGTAACACTGCACACTAACTCAGTAATACATTTGCTATAACACAGCCAAAAAACTCAAATAAAACCATTCTAAAAGCCTGTATCACAAAAATTAAAAAAACGCCTAGGGGTATTTGCCTACTGTACCTCCATACCAAATTTCAGGTCCTTAGGCCCCAAAATGAAGAAGCTGAATCCATTTAAAGAAATGGCAGGAGGAGAAGGAGGAGAAGAAGAAACATCAGAAAAAGCAATATGGGTTCACCACCACTTCGTGGTGTGGTGAACCCATAACAAGTTGTTTGGTGTAAATGTAGCAAGCTGCCGCTGCACCGCTTGCCTGTGAAGCTGGTGTGTTACACTGAAGGGCTGTTATACCAGTACATGTACAGATACAGAAACTGTTGCTGATTGTCAAAATGAACAAATTGTCTTCTGAAGTCTGCATCTTTCATCAATCTCACTCCAATGAAATATATTGTAGGTGTGGCATTGATAACACATGTAACATGGCTGAGACTAACCTATAAGTAATGCACTGTTCTGTGTTTCTGTAATCCAGGGAATTTTTGTAACCAAAATCCTACCCGGAGGGCCGGCTGACGGCAAGTTGTCCCCAGGAGACAAGATATTACAGGTATACAAATCACATTAATGGAAAAACCTGAAGTTTGCTTCATCTTAATCCTACGAAATTCTCCCTGAAGGCTACATGACATGTTGTAAGATCCAGGGTATTAGTTTTTGCACATAAAAGATTATCGTATGGACATTTACCTGTAAATTTGTCATTTAAAACGTCACTATGAGAGATTTATTATCTGAATGTTCATGACATATTCAGCTTGCTTTAAAATGACTTGCTTTATGTATTCATAAGTTTCTTGTCCCAGATACTAGTATTGTATGTCTCAAATGCATAATAGTTTGATATGATCTACATTGTAGTGGGACAATGACATACTCATTGTACCCTTGTGAGAAAGTCTTTGTTTGTATACTGTTGCTTATTCATGTTTTAACTTAAACAAGTAATTTTTTATTGTTATAATATATAGTCATCTAAACAGTTGTTTCCTAGATGTTTACCAGAAGTTTTTCTTTTCTTTGTGTCTTGCAATTGAGAGCATATTTTAGTTGTTAATCTATGTATTGAATGAATGTTTTGAGACCATTTTTCTCCCCCCATATGTGTGTCAGGTGGAGCAGTATGACTTTACCCAGGTGGAGCATGACCAGGCCGTGATGCTGCTGAGAGCCATGCCGAGATCGGTCACCCTCGTCATCGAGAGAAGATAGGATAGAGGTGCCACCTACATGTAGCAGTCCATGTGGAAATTGCCAAACTTACAGTAGTGTGGAATATTCGTAGGACAAATGCTGTGTGCCTGAGAAAAGTTTCAGGTACAGGTATACTTGAAGCACATGTCTGGATCTGTCCCTCGACAATTTTAAGGCCCATTCTCATTATGGTAAAATTGTTTGATTGACCCGAATTGATTCGCTTTTTTCCGGCTTTGATCCAGCTTGATCTGGCTCAAAGCCAGATCAAAGCAAATCAATTCGGCTTGATCTGGACAATTTTATCCTTGTGGCAATGGGGCCTTACAGGCACAGAAACAGGTAGTGTGCACTGGTACACAGCCCTTTCCATAGCACGGTTCTTTGAACATGTTAGGTATGGTCTCAGAGGTTTGCATGTTGCTGGGTCCCTCTGCATCTTCATATCTTGGAATATATGAAGAAGAAATTCCTTATCTGCAATATTGTCAACACAAAGAATTGAACTTACCTAAATTATTGACTGCACGATACCAGCCTTTTTTAAGGGACGAGTCCACAGCATTTACATTGTATGAGTGATCAGTGGATGAAATTTATCATTCATCACTATTTTAAAACATTGCCATTGGAAGGCTAGTTCAATTTATGGTGGAAGAATGTTAGTACATGTAATAAGGGTCAGGTATTTACTCACTGTGTTGGACATGTATTTTTTTTGGTAAAATCTACATTGTAGTACCAAACATGCACATGTATACAACATGACAACTTACGAGACTATCCCTAATGCTTTTGTTGGGCTTGTCAAGAGTTTTCAGTTCTGCGAGTCTTGCTTAACCTTATGCAATCTAAGGGTGCTGTATGATGCTTTTGACATCTGAGTGCAAAGATTTGATTTCTGTGGTGTTTTGTTTAGTAACTTAAACAAAATCCCTCCTTATACCTACCTCATCTGCCAACTGCCCTGTTTAGTAGAGTTTACATTTCTGAAATGCAATACAGGGTTTTAGTAGTCAAATATCTGTTGTCAAGGACATCATTGTCTTCCTTCTTTTGAATGCTTGCCAGTTTTAGTTGTTCACCTCAACAAAAATGTGTTTTGACCCAAGCCCTGAGAAGGAACGAAGGTACAGAATACCAGTGAAGCTGGATTCACATCAAACTACATGTAATAAAGACAGTTGCAGTCAATCTATCAACCTATCCATAAACAATTTTTGGTGTTAACATATTGTGGCAGTATTAATCATATTGACAATACTTGCTGAATAGCATAGTGTGACATATTGTTTCCAGGCCACACAAGCACAAGCCCAAACAACTTGCCAATAAACTTTGTGCCAATAGCTTCTATCATGAGAAATGTGGTTTTAGGATGAAATTGTACATGTATTTGTACATTGGCTATGCCACATTTGGTCCAGTAACAGCATTATTGACTAGTATCAGTTTCTAAAGTGACCAAACATCATTTTAGTATTTGTGCTGTTGTTTGAGGAAATACGGTGAAATAAAATGAAGGCACTTTCCCTACCCATATTCCCCTGGTGCCATCAGTAATAGGCCACTCCCAGGCCATGTTCTTTCAATTTTGCAATAAAGAAAAAAAGGCAATTTTCACCTAAAACCCAGACTACCTCCCCATCTAACTTATCATTCCGTTACACTATATTAAAGATTTAGTTAGGCCAGACTGGATGTAAATATGAAAAAAGGTGATCGGAAACCGAGAAATTCATGTACCAGTAGTAGGTGTAGAGTTTCAAAGTGAATGTAATATTTGTTTTACCTGAAATAATCTTCTATGGGTATAAAGTATTCCTGTTATACCAATCTTAGAATAGACTCTGGGTTTTGCTGTGTTGTGCTAATGTATCTATTGGGAATTCTCTGGACCTAGTATGTATATTTAGAAAGATGCTGAAGAGATGATGATGAAAGTTCCTTTCCGAGATAAGCAAATTATAAAGTAACTTAATATTTAAAGTGTTCAAGATTTGTCTTAACCATCTCCCTGCTGTTTTCAGCTGTAAACAATACAATGGTGGGATCATAGATGGGCCCACAACAGAGGGAAGGTTAAATAGATATGTGAGGGAGGTGGGTGCCACACTGAGTGAATGAAACTGTGTATGTAGATGTTGTGATCTTTCTTTTAAAGTTGTACAAAATCTTTTCATAGTGTTACAGTTAGATGAAGAGCCAAGGTGTGCTCATTTTGATGGTTTCTATTTAAGACAAGATTTTGATAAGAAAGAAGAAGAAGTACTAAGTATGTATCGACAGTCTCTGCATGAAGATCCATTGGAGGTTTGTGAAGAATTTATTCTACGTTGTCATCCACTGTTGCATTATAAGGCTAGTGTATTAGCAGACACTACCTAACCCATTACATGCATACAATGTATGACTGTGATTGAGAAACAAGTATTGGGTGGCAAGGCAGATATGTATTGTGTATATACTACAATGTTCCTTTTATTGTAAGTTGTATATTTTTTTGTGACCCAATTGTGTCTTCAATGCAGCTATTTGTCCAGTTTTATGGATTTTATTCTAGTTCCTCTGTAGCATGGTGCATAAATATGGTACCTAGTCAAATGGCTGGTAAGCAAGGTTTTAGTTAATGACTTGTACTGTAGGCTGGTTTACATACTGTATGTTGTACCTCTCGTAATGTCTCTTTGCAATCTCTACTTCTCTACCTATTACTGTGTACCATGTGTCAGTGGCACAATTTTAAAAACAAATTTTGTTTTGAATTTTTAACATTCCTCACTTACTTACTTACTTACTAAGTGTATGGTGATCTTTTCTGATAGGAAGTGATTTTAAATACTTTTTATTGGGAAAGTTCTGCTGCTGAACAATGATGTTATGTATTCCATACTACTCTGCTAAAATGTGTTTTACTGAATGACTTTGTAACTAGGCAATGGATGCACCAATATGTCATTTCTTTAAAGAGGATACAAGAATTAAAAAAAACTACAGCTTGTTTGAAATGTTAATAACTGCAATGCCATTTCTTGCAAAGTAAAGAGAGCAAATGTATAAAAGTGCAAAGTTCATGGTGTTTTGGGAAAAAAGATTTTACACATCTTGTTATTCAATATTGCAATGCTACAGTCTGATCAGTCACTGGGTAGTCATGGATTTTGGTGATATGTTCATCAGTCTGTTGATTTACATATTCAATTAAACTTTTACCACTTATACTTGATGTTCTTGTGTTATCTTTGCATGTTACCTAGGTAGGTATTAGATCTACCAGAATGACACACCTCTGCAAGGTTCAGAAAAGCCATGTGACAAGTCTCACTGGGTCACCGGGGTCAATCTATCGAAGAAGACCAGATTGACTGGTTGGAAGCTCTACGTGTGAGAACAATTCTTTATGTTGGAACAGAATTTTTAACTTTGTACTCTGCAAGGTTAGTATTCCTGGTATAATTATATCTAACCCATATGTCAAATCTCTGCAAGGTTTCTGAACACACAAAAGTGTATCTAATTTCAAAGAATGTGTAGGTTAAACAGAAGTTCACATACCGGTAAGCATCTTAGCTTGCCATGAAGAAACTTTATTACACCATCAGTCATTAAACATTTCAAGTCAATCTCAATGGCCTAGAATTGCATCTTTTCTCCTACCATGGCCAAACTAGATGAAAATACAATGTAGTCAGCACATCATACTTATGCCATGTAACAACCAGGTACTCAACTCTTCATTTCTACAGACTAAACTCCTCAGAGTTAACGTCAAAGTCTGCCATTTTCTGGTCCAACACGAGCCAGCGGCCACAAAAGCCTACATCAACAACTCTTTCATGGAAGGACAGCCACTGTGGTTTCAGGTATTTGCACTGAGCAGCGTACACATTACAGTCCTTTTCATAGTCTGCCGTCCACACTATGGAAACCACTCCCAGTGTCGTGTATCGTAGCGTTCCATCGTTCATATGGCCTATGAGAGTCTGTACATGGCGGTCAGATGTTGGGTTCCTAATAGCGTTACTGAGCTGGAGAAGGTCATTGGAGGAGTGTAGGAGAGCCTGCTGGAAGGACTGGTATGACGGGTTGGTCTTGTACGCGTACACGGTGCCCGTGATCCCCGCCAGAAGGAATGTGGAGCGGACGGGGTGTTTCCTCATGTCCTTCGCTGCCTCCACAGCCACATCACCGTAGTCACTCAGGAGGCTCTTGGCCCAGAGAGCTGAAATGACAGTAGAAACTTGATTCTGACTTAGGTTTACATCTAGAGTAGAGTAGAGTAGTCTCATCATGTACATTTGGGCTGAAGTAAAGTTTACGGCCTAAGGCATGATTTTTCAGTCCGACATCCAAGCATGTTGTCCACTATAGGTCAGGTGTAGGTGGTGTCAGTTTGCTGCTACATACAGGTGGTTATAACAAGATTTGGGCCATCTAGCGACTCAGTTGCAAACTGTGACATGTATTAAACTTAGTAGCAAACATGGTTTATGAAATTCAAATATAACTTATCGAAAGGTATTTGCAAAGTACTTTATGGCCTAATCTAGCTACAGTCATTATATAGCATAAATTTCGTCCGCTCAGTGCCGTAACTAAATTCTTCTATCAGACTCAGAGAGGAGAGGGAGGGAGGGGGTTGGAGAAGAAATATGGACTATCTGGACGTGTGGATAATAAACGATAAAACTAAAAGTTCGCGTGAAGGCACGGTAACTTCACCAGACCGTCTTACCTAGCCGCTCCAGTCTGCCGCCCCTGTATCTGTCTATAAACCGCAGAACGGACAGCGGAGTTCGGAGTTTCAGCAGAAACAGCGCCATGATGGGCACGTTTGTCATTGACCTCCGACCTTCACGACAATTTTGGTCAGCGCCACTGAGATTATGGGGAGGAGAGACATTATTGATATATGATATCAAACCATTTTTAGATTTTTACCCTTTATTTTCATACTATACAAAATAAACCATTTTATGTATAAATTTTCAAAGCATTTTTGTGGAATGTTTGTCTAATATTGTGGAATATTTTCCCTAAAAGGTAATGTTTGTAAAAAGAGAACTCCACATAAATGAATGGTAGATCCCAAAATCTCGTACTCAGGGCACTTCCCGACAGTACCCTGTGTACGAGAAGACGAAGATGGCTGACCCAGGAAGACAAACTGTTGTTGACGTGGCTTCACAGGTTGTATTTTCGATATTTGAACTTCAGGGAAGCTTAAAGATGTGTCTCATACTACTTAGAGCCTTTCTTGTAGTTTATGACACGGGTTTGAGTCGGTGACATGCACCTTTTATCCGTTATTTGGCAGATTAATCTAGGCCAAATTATGCCAAAATATTAAAGGACCCTTGATTTTGCCTGAGGCATATTTGACATACTAAGGCCTTATAAACTTGCCCGTCACAGTAGTTGCCTATGTTAAATCCTGTTTGGGTGATAGGGCCAAAGTATTCAGCTTCTTTGATATCCGCCCCAAATTGAAAACACAGAAAAAAATATATATTAAATTGTTATAGATATTGTTATTATTATCTATCATAATGATTACAAAATGTGTTCAAAGTTTATAACGTTATCTATATAAGAAATGTAAACTGTCATTTGCATACTTGTAATTGTAATTGTAATTGTAATAGCAATGAGAAGTAAATGATTTTAACCATGATTTTTGCTATTTCTCGTTTTCAGGAAAAAGGAGACCAGATATCTTCTGATGACTTGCAGTTTCATGGTTTGTAATTATTAGGGAAATTTCACTACAGATATCCATGCTAAGCTTAATACAAATTTTTGCGAGTTTAGTGTCTCCTTCTATTTTCGTCTAACAAAACATCTCAGAAAACTGGCCAGTAGCCAGCAGGAATTACTATTATATGTTGATATGCAATATGACGCATGGAGGAATTCAGGAAGCTTATACTATATAACGTTATAGTTATACATGTAGTTTACATGTACTTCCAGAAGTTTGAAATCCTATCAAATTTCTTCTTCCTCTCTGCAGACTTCAGTGGTGCCACCCTGAGTGATGGGGGAGGGGGGCTACCAGGGGACAGGACCAGCCGGATGTCCAGCGATGACGAACCTTTACTGGACGCAGACTCGGACCAAGCAGAGGTCAGGGATCGTCCATTAATTTTAGCCACTGGGAGTACTTGGAGGATGTCCCTATATCCAGTATAACATCAGAGAATGCTAGCTTGAGTTACAAGGCCATTGCTAGAGCCTGTGTAAAAATATGACATAATTGTACTGTAAGCTAATATTTCTATGATGGCACATATTATTTTTAAGGCAAATAATAGTTTTAATATTAAAGCTTGTTCAGGATAAAAATAAACAAATTGAGGTCGAATACAAAATTACTGTAGATGAATAAATAGGTAGATAAACTCTTGTAGTTGTTTTCAATGTGTGACAGATATTAATTATTTGATGATGCAACCTCCACTGACAGCTTCTAGGTGGACAAAAGAAGCAGTCACCATTCTGGACCTTTGAGTATTACCAGGATTTCTTTGATGTGGACACTTATCAGGTATTTCTTTGTATTTGATTATCTTTAGATGAAAAATTCCTTTGTACATATACATGTATGTTTATGTATCAGCATCCTTTCGTCAAGAACAGTGCTACATGCAATTCTTTTCCTTCAGAATTCTTTTATTTAGTATTGCACGTTTTTGTTATTGACAAATTGTCTAATTGAGTTTCCAAGGACTAGATGATTACCTATCTACCGGTAGAATAATATCCTGTGACCGTTATGCATGACTGATAATATTACCCATCCTTGTCCTGTCTGCTGCAGGTGTTACACCGTATCCTGGGCTCCATGCTGCCCAGACCAGGGAAGAACTTCCTCCTGACACACGTCCGACCAAATCCTGACATCTACGGTAAAGACTTCTTCTTTTACTGCTCAGCCCTTGCTCCTTAGGACCATAAGCAACTTTCTCCACTAAAGCTTATTAAATAAGTACATGTAACGCATGACTATTACAACAAGCCTTGAACAAGGGGAAGGTAAGACATTGTGACCTGTGCAAGACCTTACACACATCAAGTCCAGTTTGGGAAAGCTTGTACTTACTGTACAAAACTGTGTTACACCTAAAGCTAGGTTTACTGGTATGCAAAACAAAAAATACGCTGATGAAATGTAGGCAACATATTTTGCGTGTGGAAAAGACAAGACTGGTGAAGCTGGACATGTATTTCACATGAGCAGTAGGCATGACAGTGTTGTGTGTGTCCTTAGGTCCATTCTGGGTGTGCCTGACGTTAGTCTTCACCACGGCCATCAGTGGGAACCTGGCTAACTACTTCAGTGTAGCCAGCAGCGGGTCTGAGTACCACTGGGTCTATGACTTCCACAAAGGTACAGTCTACTGGCTTCTATCCTAGGTTGTACAGATATGTAGTACCAGTAGAATACAATGTGGACTTGTAAGAACTGAATTTCTATATAATGATTATTGTTACTTTTATTCTACGTCTTTCTTGTTGATTGTTAAATGATGTCCATGGCTTTTTAATGTTTTCCTACTACAAATGTCTGCAACATTGCAGGTTGCTTAATTTTTCTTCCGCAATATTGAAACTGTCCCTGCAAAATGCAGACTGCAGGTGGGTACTTCTAACACTGGTGTGTGTTGTTACAGTTACCCTTGCAGCAGCAGCGATCTTCAGCTATGCCTGGCTTGTCCCCACGGCTCTGTGGGGCTTCCTGTGGTGGAGAAACTCTCAGTCTCACTTCACCTTCCTGGAGATCATCTGTGTCTACGGATACTCACTGTCCATCTATGTTCCTATATCGGTGGGTATATGTTAAAATCATCTATTCTAGTGGTCACATATGCCTTGTTACATATGCATGTAACAATGTACTACTAGATAGATGTTGATGTTGTAATGCTACACTAGTTAGTAAAAACCTGACTTAAAGGTAGACAATATGTAAAAATTATTGGTACTTGTTAGGAAAATTTTTTAACCGTGCGTTGGTAGTCTGCACTGATAGTTCTAAATGTGGTTTACAGATCCTGCGTAAAGTTAATCTTGTCTGTCTTAAGAGCGAATGTCTGTAAGGATCAAACAATGGTGGCAGGGGTCAAAAAATCGATTTGGCTCAAACTTTGCACAGTGATAGTACTTGGCCCACAACCCCTCAAAATAGCTTTCTTTCCGGTCAGCACCGATCGTTGCCATGGTAACGGGCCAAACAAGTTTCGGGGCCATTTTCCCTGATTTAGACATGTGAAAAACATGAAATTTGGCATAGTTTAAGGCACGATTACGAGCAAGTGCTTTAATATTATGGAAAAACAAAGGATGGGCTTAAAAGACCAACTTATCCGCTATTCTAGAATAGCTTTGAAATTTTCAAGAAGTTCGTTTGAAGGACCTGGGCAACCCTAACACAATACAGTGTTTGAGGCTGATGAAAAAGCGTTATTTCTGCCCAACTTTGAAGTGCTGTAAGTCCAAAGATGGTGATTTTTTTTGCTTCGAATTTGAATCATAGATACATAAACATATGTGCTATAAAATGCATGGTTGCAAACTTTGGGCACTTCTTTGGTTGTCACGTGGTTGTCCTTAGAAGTAGGTCAAATTTTGAATTTGAGGGAAAATATGATTTTCAGCCATGTTCAGGATACTATATCTACAAAAGAAAGAAAGCAATCTGATAAATTCTTTTGCCCAAAGTAACACTATGTCTTGTCTATTAAATGAATACTTGTGGAGGTTGAAGTCTTGTGTCGTTGGTGTGCACTTGTCCCTCAAAGTAGGCCATATTTTGGACATGTACAGAAATTGACATATACGCCTATGTTTGAAGCTCTAGAAATAGCAAAGTGGGATGTCATTTGAATTCAATCTTTGCAGGGAAGTACATATATGTATTGTGTATCAATTGAATACTTGTGGAGGTTGGGGTCATGTGTCGTTGGTGTGCACTTGTCCCTAAAAGTAGGCCATATTTTGGACATGTACAGAAATTGACATATACGGCTATGTTTGAAGCTCTAGAAATAGCAAAGTGGGATGCTATTTGAATTCAATCTTTGCAGGGAAGTACATATATGTATTGTGTATCAAATGAATACTTGTGGAGGTTGGGGCCTTGTGTCGTTGGTGTGCACTTGTCCCTAAAAGTAGGCCATATTTTGGACATGTACAGAAATTGACATATATGGCTTTGTTTGAAGCTCTAGAAATAGCAAAGTGGGATGTCATTTGAATTCAATCTTTGCAGGGAAGTACATATATGTATTGTGTATCAAATGAATACTTGTGGAGGTTGGGGCCTTGTGTCGTTGGTGTGCACTTGTCCCTAAAAGTAGGCCATATTTTGGACATGTACAGAAATTGACATATACGGCTATGTTTTAAGCTCTAGAAATAACAAAGTAGGATGTCATTTGAATTTAATCTTTGCAGGAAAGTACATGTATGTATTGTGTATCAAATAAATACTTGGGGAAGTTGGGGTCTTGTGTTGTTGGTGTTCACTTGTCCCTAAAAGTAGGCCATACTTTGGACATGTACAGAAATTGACATATACGCCTATGTTTTAAGCTCTAGAAATAACAAAGTAGGATGTCATTTGAATTCAATCTTTGCGGGGAAGTACATATATTTTTAGTGTATCAAATGAATACTTGTGGAGGTTGGTGCCTTGTGTCGTTGGTGTGCACTTGTCCCTAAAAGTAGGCCATATTTTGGACATGTACAGAAATTGACATATACGGCTATGTTTAAAGCTCTAGAAATAACAAAGTAGTATGTCATTTGAATTTAATCTTTGCAGGAAAGTACATGTATGTATTGTGTATCAAATGAATACTTTTGGAGGTTGGGGCCTTGTGTCGTTGGTGTGCACTTGTCCCTAAAAGTAGGCCATATTTTGGACATGTACAGAAATTGACATATATGGCTATGTTTGAAGCTCTAGAAATAGCAAAGTGGGATGTCATTTGAATTCAATCTTTGCGGGGAAGTACATATATTTTTAGTGTATCAAATGAATACTTGTGGAGGTTGGGGCCTTGTGTCGTTGGTGTGTACTTGTCCCTAAAAGTAGGCCATATTTTGAACATGTACAGAAATTAGCAAAAACGGCTATGTTTGAAGGTCTAGAAATTACGAAGTAGGAAGTCATTTTAATCCAATCTTTTAAGAGGAGTGTTACATATATGCATTGTGTATCAAAAAAGGGCTTGTGGGGGTTGGGTTCTTGTGTCGTTGTTGTATAGTTATCACTAGAAGTAGGCCATATTTTAAACATTTACAGAAATAGGTAATAAACAAAAAAGGAAGCCCTTAGTCAATACTATAATAAAAACATGGTAGAAGGATGAGTCTGAAAATAAATTCACTTTGGTATTTTCATCAGCTGGATCAAAAACAGCCCAAAATCCAAATTTGGGGACAAGTGCGGAAAATGACCTACTTCGAGGTTGCCCAAAGACTGAAATCTGCCTGTACATCAAGTTTATACCTATTTCGTACAAGTTTATGCATTGGTCTAATAATATCCTGAAGTATTTGTCGTTACGTTAAAGCAGTTGGCGGTGACCGCGTCCTAAACTTTGCCAATTTCCGTGTTGTAGAGACGCAAAAATCTGTCAAAATGGCCCTAAACTTGAATGGGCTGTTGCCATGGCAACAATGGGTTTTGAGCGGAAAGAAGGCTATTTCAAGGGGTTGTGGGCGAAGTACTATAACTGTGCAAAATATGAGCCAAATCGATTTTTGACCTCGCTCACTATTGTTTGATCATTACAGACATTTGCTCTTTAAAAAAATGGCCTACTTTTAGGGACAGGTATACAACAACGACACAAGAACCCAACCTCCACAAGCCCTTATTTGATACACAATACATATATTGATACACAATACATATATGTACTCCTCTTAAAAGATTGAATTAAAATGACTTCCTACTTCGTCATTTCTAGACCTTCAAACATAGCCGTTTTGCTAATTTCTGTACATGTCCAAGATGTGGCCTACTTTGAGGGACAAGTGCACACCAACGACACAAGGCCCCAACCTCCACAAGTATTCATTTGATACATAATACATATATGTACTTCCCTGCAAAGATTGAATTCAAATAGACATCCTAACTTTGTTATTTCTAGAGCTTCAAACATAGCCGTATATGTCAATTTCTGTACATGTCCAAAATATGGCCTACTTTTAGGGACAAGTGCACACCAACGACACATGACCCCAACCTCCACAAGTATTCAATTGATACACAATACATATATGTACTTCCCTGCAAAGATTGAATTCAAATGACATCCCACTTTGCTATTTCTAGAGCTTCAAACATAGGCGTATATGTCAATTTCTGTACATGTCCAAAATATGGCCTACTTTGAGGGACAAGTGCACACCAACGACACAAGACTTCAACCTCCACAAGTATTCATTTAATAGACAAGACATAGTGTTACTTTGGGCAAAAGAATTTATCAGATTGCTTTCTTTCTTTTGTAGATATAGTATCCTGAACATGGCTGAAAATCATATTTTCCCTCAAATTCAAAATTTGACCTACTTCTAAGGACAACCACGTGACAACCAAAGAAGTGCCCAAAGTTTGCAACCATGCATTTTATAGCACATATGTTTATGTATCTATGATTCAAATTCGAAGCAAAAAAAATCACCATCTTTGGACTTACAGCACTTCAAAGTTGGGCAGAAATAACGCTTTTTCATCAGCCTCAAACACTGTATTGTGTTAGGGTTGCCCAGGTCCTTCAAACGAACTTCTTGAAAATTTCAAAGCTATTCTAGAATAGCGGATAAGTTGGTCTTTTAAGCCCATCCTTTGTTTTTCCATAATATTAAAGCACTTGCTCATAATCGTGCCTTAAACTATGCCAAATTTCATGTTTTTCACATGTCTAAATCAGGGAAAATGGCCCCGAAACTTGTTTGGCCCGTTACCATGGCAACGATCGGTGCTGACTGGAAAGAAAGCTATTTTGAGGGGTTGTGGGCCAAGTACTATCACTGTGCAAAGTTTGAGCCAAATCGATTTTTTGACCCCTGCCACCATTGTTTGATCCTTACAGACATTCGCTCTTAAGACAGTGTTACAAACAGTAAATAAAATATGTGCAAATTCTTGGTATTTTGTAACACTCTTATAACATGTATGTTATAAAAGTGTTACTGTAAAGAAAGAAATAACTGGACAAATGTAATCCTTTAAAAAAACTGTGAGCATCTGGCATTCAGGCTAGACGAACCCTGACCCTACTATCCAATATTAAAAGTTATTTATATTTATCTGGTTGTTAACTGTCTTGTCTGGCTCAGGTGCTGTGGGCTATCCCTGTCCCTGCTGTCCAGTGGGCCCTGGGGCTGGTGGGCATGCTGCTGTCTGGATCTGTACTGGTCATGACCTTCTGGCCTGCTGTCAGGGATGATGAGAGAAAGGTACACATCACTTCTGTACAGTGATTAGGATTTGTATGACTCAGTAATTTATCCGCTATAGTAGCCATACATGTAATGATTAAACGTTTTTGTGTCATGTATGTGAGATGTTAGGACATTGGAGTATACAACTATGTGATACTGTGAGATTGAAATATCTCAAATTAAATGGTCATTGCTCATACCACAAACAGGAAATTGAAGGCTTAGTTTACCTAAACTAATGTAATAACATGCCTCATTTTTCTTTTCATCCTCTTCAAACTTGATTTGATTGGTGGAAACATGATAATTCTGCCTACATGTATCATGTCTTGCTGTCCTTGGTAACCATTAAATTGTGTTCTTCTAGGTGACGTATTTGACGTTGGTTCTGATCTTCATTCTGCATGGACTACTTGCAGTGGGTTTCATGGTAAGTACATAGCTTCAAGACTTGTTATTATAAACTTCCATGAAGTATGTGCTGTTTCATCTGGCTGTGTGTATTTGTGCATGTGGATAAGGGTTTGCTTTACTGTAGTTGAGATGCTTGCTTTGTGATGGTATTTGGCATGTAGTTAGGCATTGGTATCCCAAAGATGCATAATTGTGATTAGTGGGCCCCCTAGCAGCGTCTTTCCTTGGAACTTCCAGTTTTTCTAGCTTTTGTTCCTGAAATGCAGTGGTTTAGATTTTTGGTGGCAGATAGCTTTCGGGGCTTATAAGACTGCATCCCCTATCAGGTTGTTAGTAGACATTTCAACTATGTATAGCCTTACAGTCACTAACCCTGCTGTTTTGTTGCAGCTGTATTTCTTCAGTGTCCCACTCCAGGTGGGCCCGGTCACTCCTCAGCCACACAGGACAACTATTGCTCCTGGACCAGCTGTCCCCACAACCAAACCATAACCATCATGTCCCCACAAAACAACATGGCTATCATGGACTGCCTGAGTTCTTCTCTGGCCTTCTACAGTCTATGACCAATGGTTAAATCCTAGTTAGGCTCAAGGCTTATTTGTAAATGTACAGAAGTCTCTGTCACACAAGTCTTATTTGTGAGCTGACTCGGCTTTATTTTTGCTGCAGAGTGTTCTTTTCTGCAGAGCTGCCTTCTTTCTGTGGTGTGCACCAGTCTGGCCTCTCCTGATTTCAGTTGCATGGTCAATGTAGATTGTTTTGAAGGAATACCATAAAATGCTTTCTTCATCTGGGGCTAGGTTAGTGTTCTAGCCAGCCTGAATTTTTTTCATCCTCTCAATTTTCTTTGGCGTAACACCATGTCAAATGCCGCCGACAGGGCAATACTAGCGGAGTCTGGGAACATTTTGCTTCCCTGTGAAAATGTTGAACTCCTGACCCTCTGAAATGCTATTTCCTGCATTTTGCTTGTAGACTAAGCTTAGTTCAATGATCTCTTGCCATATCTTGACATGCCGTCAGCACCAAAGATGACAGATTGGGCAAAATGTTTGTCCATCAGGAGCTGTGAAATTCTGTCAAATGACGGAAAGATGGATACTGGCTAGTACACTGGGCAAGACGGTGCAAGCTGGTCAGTCTAGGCAAAGGGATACTGGATAGTACATACTATACACATGTAGGCACATTTTCTGTTCTCTCTCTTTCCCCCTCAAATTTCTAGGTTATTGGTTTGACTTTGAGTCTTTGAGACTCATATGATGGTGTATTTATATTATGGAAACCTGATGTAATTATTGCAATGAATTCTGAATAAGAGTCTTAGGTAAAGGTTCACATCTAGATCAATGTACATGTATATTGAACTATGGATGGAGAGATGTTTTATTTATAATGCTGGGTTTTTGTATATGCTGTTTAGGCACTGAGAGAAATATGTCTGGATATATTATGAAAATATTAATATGATTAAGTATGCAGTACAATGGCTTGTGGTTCAAGTGGGTTGTTTCTTTTTACTTTCCCAGATGTTTTTTGGAAGGGACATTTTGCAGGCTGAATTTACTCCAACTTAACTACAGGTACTTCAAAGAAGCTGTACCTAATACATGTAGTATGAAATAAACAATAATCTACTCATAAACCAGCCATACACCAAAATATACAATAGAATATGTTTTTTAGACATGAAATTCTTTTTAAAAACTTGTGCAGGGATAGCGTGGCTGTGAAATACATCAGCACTAGTGTACAGAGAAATGCTACAGAGAACATAATGTGTGCTGTCATTAATTACTGTTCTGACAGTCACGTAAGTATGTCCAACATGTGCATTAAACAGATGTAATCATGAAAAGTCTTCTACAACTGTTACAAACTTGTATGTTTGACTCAGTATGTACGTACTGTGCTTTTACATATAGTGCTATGTAAAAGCATTTCCCATAGCAACTACTTAATCTTTGTCACAAACATAAAAGCAAATCTAATTCTACACCTATCAGATCGTAGTCAACACATTAAAGAACACTACATACTCAATGTGCTTTTAAGTGCAATAAACATGTAATTCAGTACTCTGAAAAAGTACAAAACTGTACATACATGTACCACCCACTAGTTTCTACTAGAACTTTATACGTTTCCACAATAGATCATTAGAGATACATAGCAATTTGGGCATGAACTGTCTTAGTCTATTGAAATAAGAAAAATGATTTCCTCATACAAAAACACATTAATTCACTGCAAACAAACCCATAAACATCTGATAGAATTAATACGCTAACATAAAATATAAAAAGATAATCTTATAACAATTCAAAAGCTGTATTTTCTGCCAATTTGTATACACATTGCAAGAATACAATGGATTGGCAGTGCATACAATTGTGGTCTTTTGAACATATTGGTTTGTACATTTTTGACTTAACTTTTAATATGCAAAGTTGTCCGGGTACAAATATCAACATGTGGCTCTGGTGGTACCCTGAGGGTTAAACTGGACAGTGTTGGCACATGTGGGCTTAACTCAGAACACTAAGTACTACAAGGCTCCTAAAACACTCAAAGCACCAAAAGTCTGTCAGATCCAACACAAGCAGCAGGGAATTGATCATTTTCTAACACCCTAAGACAAGTACTTTACTCACTTTGAAAACTCAGAAACAGCATTGCCAAACATAATGCAAATCTAATTCTACACCAATCAGATGATAGTCAAGACACTGAAGAACACTTGTCTACATATTCAATGTACTTTTAAGAGGCTTAAGGACTAAGTACATGAAAATCTCTTGAACTGTTAGTCATACCCGTAAAAGTCAAGACTTGAAATAATCTCAGTAAGGCAGAGTTTATAGTACAGCTTTTCTACACTAGGTTTTCCTCAGCAGTTACCAGTAGTGCTCCAAATGAAGCCTGAGTTCACCAGGCTGAGGTTTTCAATGATAAGGATGAGGGAGGGGCAGTGTCCACTATACCACAAGTCTACATAGCTACAGTTACTGTACATATACATGTATTTGGCCCTCGGAAAGGAAGATATTGTTATAACAAGCCAACTTTACAAAAACAGAAATAAGAAAAGTTACTGAACACTACAATTTAAACATTGTACATGTAAGACTAGATGTAAGCTGGAGAATCAGGCCCTTCACATGAGTGCTGAGGGTGACCTGGCAGATTTGTACAGCCCGCTGTAGACTCTGGACATGCTGTCCTCAAACCGCTGTCTGTGAGACAGCTCTGACCAGCTGCTGGCTTTAGGGGACCAGTAACTGTCATCACTCAGCCGCACCACAACACTGGAGATAAAAAAGACATTTTGTAAGTTTTAGAGCAGAAATGGAATTGGTTGGAAAAAAATCTAATAAGTGTCATATTTTTATGACAGCTAGTAATACTATAAATTAAAGCAGAGTGACAAGGTTTTATCAAATTTTGATGGAAATATTTGCAAATTTTCACACACATACGTGAAGCAATCCTTAGTTCAGCTAAAATAATGTTTCAACTACTAATTCTTCTGGTTTGATTAGGCAAGCAAACAAGAACTCCAAATCCATAGTATATATATATATAATTTATAATTTAATGATTATTGCGTTAAGACATGTTTACATTGACATCCACCAAAAGACAAGGACAATACAGGAACAACAGATACCTTCATACAAAACTAATACCTTCTCCCGGGGGACAAGGGACGTGGGCTTAGGGAACGACGCAGTTCAGCAAGGTCCAAATCATCCTGCACAGTGGAAGAAAGCATACTAGTTATCACTTTTTCATATGGTAGTAGGTGTAACAAAACCTTTTCTTTTAGACTAGTAAAAACTATAGAGCTTTAAAAGACTGTTAGCTGTTGTCGGGATATGATTTTGGTTTTTGACAAATATTTTGAAGTTGGCAAGATGGTTGCAGTGCAGTTGCAACTCAACTCAATTTTGAAGTTTTTCCTTCTGATTAGAACCATGCTATCAAAATTCTAAATTCATATGCATTACATTATTTATGTGGTATGTCTAGAAAAAGGATACAAAATTGTGGCATGGGGACACAGGAAAGCAGCCTTACCTGAAGCCTGCGCTCCAGTCTATCCAGCTCACTCTGACTCAGCAGCCTCTGTACTCGACCATGGATCACATCAAAGTAGTCCTGATTCCCAAACCTGGTCATCACATGGTCATCAATTATTACATTTTATTTTCAAGACTTCAAATGCCACAGTTGTGAGCATAATATAAAGCAAGCAAATTTTTTAAAAGAAACCTGCTCCTGGATTATAATACTGCAAAAATTAAGCCTTGACATTAAGTACATTGTATGCTACAATGTATATTGGACGCTACCGCTATGCCACGCGACCTCACGATTTCCATAGACTGTATGTACTACTAAGACTGCCATTTCTGTAAAATGGAACAATGTGCAGTCCAACTTGGATGACCTGCTTTGGTCCAGAACAGGACTCTTAAGAATGACCTTGCTGTAAGTTCTGACCTGTCTCTTAAGGAGCTCCTGAGTGAGGAGGGGCTGAGGGGAGGAGAGGCGGGCGGGGCTGAGTACAGTCGCCGTGGTGACAGCCGTGCAGGTGATGTCGACCTCGGGCTCCTGTACGCTGAACTGATCAGTTCTGCTGTGTCTGCAAAATGTTCAACAAATATTTATTCAATGGAAAATAAGGCTCTTATAATAACCTTTAAAGCATCGAATGCATTTTCAGGGCGGCATCCAGATTCTGAATATATATTTTTTGTTTTGTCACACTGAAGTTGCCTGGCCAATGTTTTGATCACTCATCAGCTACCATCCTCAGGGCTTCAATAAATTAACTACATGTACTTCTTGCTTCATTCATCACAGAATAATTAGTTCTCAGAGCAATTTCCTTTTGACATTAAAGAAAAGAGAGTTAAAGGGGTGTTTTTCACTAATGCCTTGACTTCAAAGTCCAGGCACTTTTGACCCATGTAGTGTTTCCATAGATAAAATTATGTGTCCCAAATGGTGGCACAATGGTCTGTAACTGTTACAACAGTTACATCAATAGAAAACTACTGATGTACTGTGGGTTGAACTACCAACAAAAGGGAAATCATAAAAATGTGACTATGTACTCACCATCTGTGTCGTCATCCAGTGAGCTGATGCGTTCTTGCACCAAAGGCTCCACAACCTGATTGGGGATATACAGATATAAGTTGTCAATACTTTTTACACTTGTTAATCAGGTGTATATCAAAGATCAAAAAATTATTTCAAAAGTTCAAAAATATTGTAGTGCAGATATAAGAAGTGATCAACTCTGTATTTTATTTTATTAATTATTACGTACATCAAAGACATCTGTTAAACTGAGTTTACCTTTCTGAGGCTTCTTGAACTTCTTTTTCTTGAACTACTCAAGGGGGCTGACAAAAAACATGACAAAATGTTAACATGGCATACATACATACAAACACATCAAGCACCACACAATAGACACACAAAACAATAAAAGTAATGTGGCTCTAATAACCCCCCGGACAAAACCACTTCAAGCTTGCCTTTAGACATAGCCAATCAACACAATTACAAGCTATATGCTCTTAGATGATAACTCAAAACTGGCAAAAGAATTATAATAGTAATTTTGACTTTTTGTTTTTTCCTCGCATACTTTTATGCAACAATTTTCTACACTCCAACCATTCTTGCATCATTTTACAACACTACTACAACCTCTTTCCCCCACTATAAATGTAACATACCTGAGGAAGGCCTCCGTGGTGAGGGACTCCGTGGAGGAGATGCCGGTACACCCTCCAGTATTTTGTCCTCAACCTGGAAACCCAACATCAGATCAGTCAAGCATCTATATGTATTTTTCATTGAGTAAAGAGACTCTTTTTACACAACCAAGTCTTTTATTCAGCCAAAGTTTTGGTGATTGTCTGTCACCTTCTTCGGGGCAATTCTGACTGGTTCACATTGCACTGCAGCACAGCTGTGACTTCTATTCACAGATGTATTTTTCATATTCTACAATGGTAAGACTTATCAAAAGGAACACAAGTCAAGAGAATTATACTGGCTTTTGCACATAGACAAACAGACAGGCATGACCTCAAAAATTTCTGTGACTAGATACTGATGTTGCAAGTTTACACAATGTCACGCATACGGAGAGGCTTTAGTTTAGATAGAGCTTCAGTGCAACCATGATGAAGTCTTACATTTCTGACTACAAATGGCGGCCTGGGTTCCACTATTTTGCTGTTGTTTCGACCAGACGTTCTCCTCTTGGTGTAGGGGGAGGGCGAGCGGGCGCGGGAAGAAATGGTGGGTTCTTCGTACCCCTTCGGTTTCTTCTGTTTCTTTCTTCTGCGTGAAGACCTTGAGACAGAAAGGTCGTCCTGTCACGAACAAAACATTAATAGAGACATGATTTACTGACTCAGTCAGAGATAAAATCCAGATTCTATCTAATTTTGACATGTACAATCAGTGCCTGATTAATAATAAATAAAGAACTTTTATTAGCATATGATCTTAAATCTGAGGTCTACTTTTTACCTCAGAAGCACTTGCCGACAGCTCCCTGATTACTCCTGATGTCTTCGTGCTCCATTCCTTGATCGTCGTCTTTGTGGAAAACTCTAGTTTGGGTGAAATTCCCTGCAGACAAGAAAAAACGTTTGTCATGCATATCAAAGTTCTTTACTCACAACCACTTGTTAACAAGAGCCAACATTCATCAAAATATTGGCTTTAGCAGGTGGTTGTGAATAAAGAACTTTGATGTTCAATCATTCACCAACCTGATGAAATTATTTATTTTTATCATGCAGCAAACAATCATACATAAAATCAAATATCACATAAATTTACCCACAGGCCTAAGCAGTAAGCCCTAGTCCTCTCAGTCCTCTACACATGAAAAAACATCTTCCTGTTTGACACTTGTTAAAGTCTGTTGATGTGCTGTGCTGATAAGTAAGTTGCCCAGGGTAAGATGTTAATGATATGGTTGTGGTTTAACTGTTTTGTATATATGTGATGGTTCATTGGCCCTGGCACACATACATCACATAGAGCTTATCTAGTATTCACGTCTTTTCCATTTTTGTTGCTGAATTGAGTGAGATTTTAGGCCCAAACAGTGACTGTTCCCTTCACAGAAATTATATCTCAACAACGACATGCAAAAAGTAAGTAGCTGCTTGGAGAGGCAATTCAGCTAAGGTTACTTATTGTTTATTCACAAGTTACAGTTGACTGGACCTCTCAAGAAGTTCTCAGATGTTTGAGTAAGTAGGATTTTACACAATAAACTCTGCTGTTTGATGGTTTTAAGATGTTTGTTTTTCACAGTTCTTAAAGTTTGGCTCAAGCAGAGAACTGTCAACGTAGTAAATATTCAACATTGTATCAAGCACATTGTAACTATTTCTTATGCTTCCATTCCAAGACAGTGTGGATAAAATATGATGAAAAGTCAAACTTTTCTTGTCCATACTGAAAATAATGCATAAATTTGTTGATTATGTTAGTCTTAGGAATTTCATGGTTTGAAGTCGTATGGGCAGTTACTAGAAATGTTGTGTATTTAGCTACACTACCTGGATAGAATTACCTATTGTTTATTTACACCTTACATCCCTTGTTTACATGTCAACAGAATTCTTGGACCACTTCATTGCATTCTAACGGTCTCAAACAAATGTAACTTCTCATGGTCAGATTTCAGTCAACCAAAACTGGGTTACTTTCTCTCACTTTAAACTTTTTCAAGGAATTTTCAAAACCCTTTTGTTCAGAGAACAACCTAGCTACCAACAACTGACTAGTACAGCCATTCTAGACAAGTTTTCGTGGATCTCCAACTGTGCAAGAGAATAATGCACAAGAAAATTGTTACTCAAGCAATTGGATAGATTTTGAAAACTGCTGCATTGTACTATTTCAAGTAGTATCCACTACTTTTTATCAGTGACTGACTAAAAGTACTGGATGCTACTTGAAACCTCTGACTCTTTTCAAAATGTAACACACAGTTGCTTGAGTAACAATTTCCTTGTAAGTGTATCTCCTTGGCTGGGTGTCTAACCTGCCAACACAAGAGAATAATTATTTGACAGTGTTTTTATAGCCTGTACTTACAGGAAAGTCCCAGGCCCTGTCCATGAGGACCTCCCTGTCTGCACCAGGATAGGCAGGTGTCAGGGTGGGGTACGGGTACAGGAAGTCCCTGGCTGGGGCCTGGTACCGGGCTAGAACCTTTCCACCTACAGGAATGAAATTCACAACAAAATTCCTACATCAAATCCAATACAGGATTAAAGTTTGCTATTAAACACTGAAGAATCAATTCTAATCTACTACCGAATCAACTTAACAAGATACACAACAAGATGCAAATCAAGGATATTGTATTGGCTGAGATATCCATCCGACCAAGGACATTATACATGTGTGTATAATGTCCTTGATCCGACAAAAATATTTAAAACTATTATATTCTTATTCTCTGTAATTTTTCGTCTTATAAGGTATTAATATGAAGCCCTTGCAAAGTTTAGGTTTTTCTTTCATAACAGCATTATGTGTTTGCAATTCTTACTAAGTGTTGGGTAGTGGTACCTGAGTAGTTGAGTTGGATCAGCTCAAAGAGTACATGGTCATCTGCAAAACAAACAAACTTTACTCACACACTAGCAATGGACTAAATCTGAACCTCTTTCAAAACAACAAGGCTATAATTCACAATGGCACAGTCAAGCTCTTTACACTGTGAAATAAAGAACTTAATGTTACTAGTACTTAATTCCAAAAGCAAGAATGACATATTGCAGAAACTTGATTATGAGGAAAGTACATGTAACTCAGTCTTACCTTCTAAGATGTCAGCGACTTGTGCAGGGTCCACTGCATTCAAGAAGGTCTGGAACCATAAGATACCAGATGTAAGAATGGACTTTGCATGCAAGACTTAGCTTACCATGTACCATACAAGCAGACATGTTCTGGAATTTCCACAACTGTAAAATTATGAGGTACAAACTATTGCCAGATAGATATTCAAAGGGTCTGGCCAACAATTGTCTTAATTCTAGAATATCTACTATACAAAAATATAGTTCAATACATCGTAATTTGCTGGAGCAAAGCATATCTGCCAGAAGACAATTTTAAAAGATTTCAGCCATACTAGTACTTACTTTTTATTACTGACCTTGCTAAGCAGAACAAATATGACAGTTATGCGAACAGTTATGAAAACTTAAAATGAACCAAAGCAAGAAAATATGGCAGCTGTATAAGGTGAGTGGCAAGGTAAGATTCCAAAGTTAAGTACTAGTATTCTTGAATGACTTACTCTTTCAAATTTGAATTTCTCATGATACAGCAGTGGGAAGACAGGGGGGAGGAGTTTGGTTCTCTTGTAGCGACCCAGGATACAGGTGCTGAGGTACACATCATCACGTTCCCTCAGGAATACACCTGGACATGTCACCTGTCAGGGAACATACGGTTATATCTGTAGCTGCACATGGTAATGTAAAGTACACCTGCACATGTCAACTGTATTAAATGGAACTATACTTCGTAATGTTACCTGTTAACCTTACGTATCAGCTGTAATGGCAAATACACCTGTACATATCAGCTGCAATGGCAAATACACCTGTAACACTACATGACACCTGTAATGGGAAATACACCTGTCCATGACACCTGTAATGGCAAATACACCTGTCCATGCCACCTGTAATGGGAATATATCTGTACATGCCACCTGAAATAACAAATGCACATGTACGTGCCACTTGTGATGGAAATACACATGTGTATGCCACCTACAATCAAGCAATCATTCATGAGTTTACATATAGGTGTGAAACAGCAAGAAAACAAACTGAAAGTTCTCACGCCCCTTCTGCAACTTTCTGGATGGGATTGTCCTCATTTTGTACTACATGTAGTACTTTTCGAAAAAAAATCAAAAGTATTACTATATGCATCCACACATGTAAACGTCTCCAACCCCAGCCAGGTCATCTGTCCTTCCCAAACCCCCTCCCCACGCTACACCCCCTCAACACCGCCCACCCTCGCGATCGTGCGGCTTCTGTGCACCGATCAGGCCTGGTTTGCGTACTCCTACCATAACAACAAAGCACAACAGTATGATCAAGAAGAAGCCGACACCACTCACGGCGTGAACGCTCAGATCCACCACACATTTCAGCGCCTTCCGCGGCATGTTTCCCCGACAACACCGCCTCGCTACCTCCGCTGGTCCCGCCGAACTCCCGTTCCAGAACACACGACGTCTCTGTGCTATCCCCAGCTGAAATCACTGCTCCTGTTGTGTGTACTTTTCTTAAAATCACGCCCTATTGGGAAAGCGATGCACACTTAAGTTATAGTTGTACCAAGGTTGTAGGAGGTTCCAGACAACGCTTGGCGTCCGATCGCGTCCCCAGCGGCACAACTAAACAACTGATCGTTTTGTTCCGGCTGACCTCTGACCTTGCATAAATTATCTCACCTGAGTGACGCTCCATACACACAGCTCGCCTGGTGTGTGTAGCTTCTTACAACTTCTAAAGTTCTGTCGGGAAGAAAAGAAGGAAAGAAGCACAAAGGAGAAATAAGTAAGAATTGTTTTAGGAAAAAAAGATATCAAAATCAAAGTTGACAACGAAGCAAATTTAATACTTCTGCCCCTGTGACCGTTACTTCTTGTTTGTTTTCTGTCAGGTACAGGTGTGTCAGGTTCTGTCCTACTATTGTGGTGTGCCTCCCCATGGTTTATCATTGACGCCATTAGGCATAATTTGCCTTTCTAGGACTTATCATTTTCTTGGAATGATTCCTCGCTGCAACTCACTTTTATGTCCTTTTCAAGTTAAAAACAGCAAAATACACTTGTCATCCCAAGGAGTTTTAACCTCCTTAGTCATCCCGACTCTTCTATTAGCCTTTTTGCCCGTACAGCCCAAACGTGATACCAGATACAAGTGTATAAAGGTATGTGTGATAAAGACACGTGTGATAAAGACCGTGACAACGCCAGCATATAACCCGCACCAAATATTCATGTGTCGTCCCTAGACTCACCTACATACACGGACCCACAGCTGACAGAGAAGCAAACAGAAAGCTGAAGCAAGGCCATTCATTCAGGCCATTCATTGATTTTTGGAGGTCACGTGTAGTGTACAATGCAAACGTTCACCTATCTTTGACAGAGACAGAGTACAGATAGGAAAATGTGAAACCACCGGCAGTACGGCTGAACAATGGTTTTCATTGAGCACCAACTAGACTATTTGTTTACACACACAAACGGACATTGACTGTGGTAGATCTCGTATCGATATGCAATTTAGCGCAATATGAATGTAGCTATCAAAAATGTCAACTTTTAAAATGTATTGACAAACAGAAGGATACTCGTGCGTGTTGCTTAATTAATGTTTGTATGATTTTCATTGTGTAGTTGAAAGCTTGAATTTCGGAACTGACTGACAGAAAGAGAGAGGTTTCAAGTGAGAGAATACATTTTGCGTGTGTATGTCTTAGCTATATGTAATCGTTATGTGCATTTGTGTCATTCCCCCAGGCCCACGATATATAATGGTCCATCCCAAATAAAGTGTCTGCCCCTCAACGTTACACGCGATGGCTTTCGACCTCATACCTGTTCCATCAGGGTTATAAATATAACATTAATGTTACAAAGGTGACATTGAGAATGACTGTCAATATAAACTGATCGGGGGTGCTTAAGCTGGCTCGTCACCCCATCCATACCGTTACTGTATGCAGAGTACAACATAGTGTCAATCAGAAGTGTCTCCATACGAAACAAATCATCTTAATTACTTAAAAGCTTCGCTGTGAATTCGTGCGGCGGTTGGTTATATGATACTACATGGGCATGACCTGACGTCAGGCTGAAGCCCCGTATATGTATGTTTTTAGCTTGACGACTTGTTAAAAGTGTGTTTGTGTATATTTTTTTATGATAAGAATTCGGTCGGTTTTATTACAAATGTATAGCAGCTAGCATTGACGTATAAAGTTTATCGTTACTACTGACAATATTATACTAGTAATTATATAAAACCAGCCACTGCCTTGTACCCGAAAAGAAAAGCGATTATTAAAGCACGCTTTGATATAATTTCCAAGCAGATGTTGGGATAGAAAAAGTGTGCAAATGTTTTCTTAATGACTGAGCTTCTCAGTGACAGCAACTGGCCCAACTATATAGAGAAGCCCGGTCAGATTAAAAAAAACATTACAATTTTCCACCCCAATATCTGCTTGTAGATAATCGCTACGCCCAGTGCGGTTTTACCGTCTGTCCAGTACAGATAGAGACACAGACCGGTGTCTGTATTATCACCCACATTACCATGTACTACCGGAAGTGCGTCATCAGTTCTTAAGGACGATCCCTGACATTTTCTTTGTTATGTTATAGCGCCGTCGGCTCCACATCCGGCTTCCGTACGTCCGTTGACATTGCGTCGAAAGGAAGCCGGCGTTTTGCCTGCTGCAACTGTCAGCGGCTTCCTAGATCCTTATAGATCCTGTACCAAATAGAGCGCCACTCAGAACCATTAGTCAGCAGGGTCAGTAATGGTTTGTCCCCAAATGTAGCGTGAAAGTATACATGTGCGGGTCCCAAAAGGCTAGAGTGCTGATAAACCGGTCAGGGAGAGAGGGGGTGGCTCGTGTGCCGGGTGGATCGAAATCCTATATTTCATCGCGCATCACGTGAGGCCGTATCCAACCTTGGTTATCGATCGGGAATCCGAACCCAAGAGTGCAGACGGAACAGTGGAACACCTCCGGTGGACATCTCACACACGCCCGTACAGAACCGGTGTGGACGGACGGTGATATCCCCGGACATACTCCCAACACACAACAGTTGCTACCGGTCAGCGTTTAACAGCGCTCGCTGTACCCACCCCTGCTCACTAGGAAGAAACCTGTGCCTCAGAGAAACATGGTAAGCAGGGAATCCAGCCTTCACTGTGAAAGATACTGTCTTTGTGTTGTGTGTATCACACTGTATGTATGCTAGACACCTTTCCCGCTAAGCCCTTAAGTAATCATTGTCTTGATTTACATGTGGTAAAACAAGATTGGACAGGGTAGGATTTTGTGGTTACCCAGATCTGTCTGCACTTTACGTAGCGCTAGCAGTACCGAGTCTTGGTCTGTTTGCTCCACCGGCACTAGACTAATATTATATCATGTGATAGAAGTGCATACGTGTACTGTACATAAAAGGTACGGTTGTCGTTTTGACCCGACCTACTTTTCGTATCAAAACTGCAGCATAGCCAGTTTTAACATATGATTGAGCAAACCTCGCAAACAATTATCACACATTTCATTAATCCCATAAATCATTGATTGATTGTTTGTTTGTTTATCTTTGCCTTGGAATAATCAGCGCACAAACAGATAGATGCATAAAATAACATTTGTTGAATGTAAACAAAGCCTGGCGATAATCTTGCCAGCTGGCAGATACGATGTGGTGATGAATGAATAATTAAATAAAACATCGCAATAAAAGGTTACCGAATGATTATGTGATCCCAAAGATGAGGGGACCATTCAGTATACTGATAGAGATACGCGCGTTCACAACAAAACCCTGGCTATGCGTTTGTAAACATTCACTGATGAAAGGTGTCGGAACAACACCCGAAACGTTTGCTTAATAAAACCTTTATCCAATTTGAAAAGACTAAAATACTATCTTACTGTTAACCCTGGCTATAGTTTCACTGGCATTATAACAATTGGGTGGGGTACTATGGCAGACATTGGTATGACTTGAAATCTGAATTCAATTTGCATCAATCGAAGCCGAGAGTGTCTGTGTCTTTATAAATCAGATTACATATGGCCATCCACAAATTTGTCTACCGACAGCTAAAAATACAAGAATGAAGGCCATCGCCAAGGGATGTTTTTTTTTAAACGCTCCTTATCGGCTGAGCTAAAGACGTCTCCCCTTACCCGAATGGAGAACTAAATACGGAACGGTTTTTATCTCAAAAGAATGGCAGGCCATATTTCAACAGTCTGTACATACCGGCGAGTCCCCAGGCCCATTCCTAACAAGTGAAGTGTTATGCCTGCCTTTTTAGATAAGGCTTCATGTAAAAATGAACGACACGTTTTACATGCTTTATTTCTATTCTACCTCCACTGAATGCTTCCCGCCACAATATTGACATTTCCATATAATAACCTTACATTCCCCAGAGGATTTGCCCTCAGGATGTTGATCAGGTATAAATGGAATTTCGAATTCTACCGCTTGCGTTTCGAATTTTTGAAATTCACGGAAATTTATGTCCCGTGCGCAGCAGGGGTGGTGACCTGTCAACCCTCCCCCGTATGTCCCGCTGGCGATTCGCCGGTATAACAGACCCCTTAAGGGTTTCTTAAAGGATTTCCTGCCGGGCCTTATACGGTAACGCGTAATTTGTTAGCGTTGGGTGCACGGAAAGTTTATTTTTTCGGGGTCTCTTTACGTAAATGAAGAAATATTAGAGATGGGTGCACGTAGCTTCTGGACGACCTCTTGTATTGTGACGCCCATTGTTGGAGGGGGGAAAATCAATAACAGCCGTGACGATAGGTTGCAAGGTGTACGGGGGAGGTTCAGTGTTGGTGGGGGTGGGGAGGAGAAATCAAACAGATGGGGAGGCAGTTGTAGCCTGTATCAGACTACTTGAGCTGCTGGTCAAATAATAAATCTTGGCCAGATTATCTAAATAATTTTCCAGAGGAGTAAGCCTGCCACAAAATGTACATATACATGTATTTGCAACCCATGTGTAGTTTCTTGGCTAGCTCTTCTAGCGAATTATTCAGCCTATTTGGCCAATTTCTTCTAGAGTGCCAGCAACGGAAGGGATCTAGTAGAGGCCATTTTCACATGACCTTTCCTAATCTGCGATGAGATGGAAACAAACAAACAAACAAACAAACAAACAAACAAACCGAACTAACAAACAAACAACGTTACAAGACAGTTATACCATACAACGAGAATCGTCCTTCCTTCTGCTTGGTCAGCAAATCGCGTTCAGTCAAAGCAGACTACAATACGGGGATGTGTCATATTTGACACATTTCAGGCAGGTTGCCCTATATATCCAATAACCGTTAAATTGCCCGGGGGATCTCCAGGTCAGGACCCCGAGACGGCAGATACACAAAAGGCGAAACGTGTTGTAGCGTTGTCAATCAATTTTCTACATTATGGGAAGAGTCCATTCATTGGTGACAAGGTTTTGTGGACTAGGTCGCGAATTACACAACGGAAATTAAAATTCAGATTCAGATTTTATTGAATATCGACTGGCATGTCACATTGAGTGCATGAAATATGTCGAGTATTATATTTTCAACTTGTGTCCAATTATTACAAATAGATAGCATAAAATCCTACATATATCTGCATCATTAGCGATAAAATACATTATATTTTATACATTTCAGGCACATTAAAGGAGAAAAAACAATTTTAAAAGCCTAAATTTATCCATAATATGAAACATCAGGGGGTATTCATACGAAATTTCATGTCATTTAAATGAAGAAATTGAATCCATTTAACGAAATGGCAGGAGAAGGAGGAGATTAGGAGAACGAGAATAAACACGGGGAAAAACAATATGTCTTCACCACACCACTACGTGGAGTGAAGCCATAAATACATCGTCTTGACTGTACCAAAATAATTCAAGATTGAAGATTACGTTTATGACTAATAGGATAGAATATAGAATGTCCTTGAAAACCCAGTGAGCAGCAAAGATTGCGCAGTGCTTCTGCGCGAGGGATCATATACTAGTAACTCATCCTTAATGGTTTATGATAAAGCAGTAAAACGGGCCTTGCGCTGTTCTCAGTAACCCCCCCCCCCATCCTGGTGTAAAACAGATGAATAAAATGTATCTGTGCTCACGTCGTTATGCATTTTGACCCAAGGCGTTACGCATATTTCACATGTAAAAACTGTATTTCTTCTAACTTGAATCATCCAATCCCTTTATCTCGTAGGGCATTTCACGACTCCGTACGGAGTAGACATAAACCCAACTTGCTGAACGGGAAATCATATTAACTAATTAACAGCTTTCCTTTCATTTGCTTATTTATTTACTTATCTATTTCCGATTTGCACTTAGCGTTTTGGCATGGACTGCGGTCGAAACTTAAGGGTTTGCAAATACATCCTGATCAGCTCAGCAACGTAGATATATACTGAGTTTACTATAGACCGGCAACATAATACAATCCTCATATGCATTGTCAGTCTCACATAAACACCCAATGTATGCTAACACTTGCTCACTTGTAAGTATCCCACGGGCAGCTATTTGCAATAAATTTTATCATGTATCCCTGTGTGTGTCCTGTAGCCGTGGAAGGCGCCCACTCCGCCCGGCCCGAATGTGGGCATCCTTCTATCAAGGTTCAGTATATATAACACTGGTGGCAGTGGTGGGATACCACTAAAATTGTATAAACTTTACCATGTATCCCTCTTTGTGTGTCCTGCAGCCGTGGAAGGCGCCGACCCCGCCCAGCCCGTGCTCCGTGTGCGACAAGTCTGTGTACGAGATGGAGAAACTAACGGCAGACGGCGTCATCTACCACAAAGCCTGCTTCAGGTGTTCCCATTGTAAGAAGGTACTCAGGTACGGACACAGTTCAAGTCACTTATAACTAACAGCAGTTTCGTAACGGCTGATGATCCTTATATAGCTGAGAATCTGTAGTACCTAAAGAACAAGAAGATAGATTAAAGTTAAAAGTTGAAAATTGAAAATTGCAAAGTGCAGTAACAAATTAATCTCATAGCAATTTTTTTGATGGCTGGAAGACAAGTACATTATCAAATTTTTCGTTCTTCTTCATAAAAAATATGTAGCCGAATGGCACGAAATATAATTAAATACCACCGTTATACCCTGTATGCGTGACGCACAAACAGACGAACGAGCAACGTAACCGACTAAATCGAGAAATACCAAAAACGGCAAAGAAAAGAGGAGACGACAAAATATAATTTCCTGGCCCAGAAAATATGATAACGAAGTTGCTTTGCGTGCTGGCAGAGAGCCCAGAAGTATACATCGACCGGTAAAGAGGATATGTGTGCGTTTGTAGATAATATCTAGTTTTCCGGAGACTCCTTTGGCACGTGTCTTTAAAGGCATCCAATGCAATTTCGGATCGGCAAAACAAACAAAAAATAATCTGGATGAGGAAACCTATCTGATATTGGCATTTACTGCAATTTCATAGCACATTTTCATCATTATTTCATTCTTGAAGCATTTGAAATAGACCCAAAACAAGACGCGAGTCCCTTTATTTTTGTGCACCGCCCATAAATAGCTAGAACCAGCCTACCATACAAAGCAAGCAACCATTTTAATTCTTTCCATATGATCAGTGACATCGTGTTTTGCCTCGTAGATCAGTATGCTATAAGATAGGAATGATTCAACTGACAACATTAAAAGAATTAACCAGAAAATTGACTTTGAAAAGTCCAGTTTTGCCGGCCTGCAATTGCACTAGATGCCTTAAATAAGCAAGTGTAGTTCTTAATTACGTACCTACAGTAGTTCCTAGTGAATTCTTTCATCAGTGACAACTTTGGAAGGATAAGGATACTAACCTCCAAATTTTCGATGGCTATCAGTCCATCTTGTTCACGGAGTGGCCTAATCTCGCGAGAGTGCGAGACTAGGCCCGAGACTTGCATCGGTCTGTCGGGTCCCACCCCCGCCGCCTCCCTCCGAAGTAGGGGTAAGTAAGTCTTGGGGAGCTCCCAACCTTCTGTACTCGCACTCTCGCGAGATTAGGCCACTCCGTGAACAAGATGGACTGATAGCCATCGAAAATTTGGAGGTTAGTATCCTTATCCTTCCAAAGTTGTCACTGATGAAAGAATTCACTAGGAACTGTATCTATATATACGTGACAAATGAATCTCTTCAACGGTACCTACAGTAGTATCGACATTTCCCAAGCCGCAATAGTTAACATATTGTATATTCTGTTACTTGACAGAATCGGGGCAATATCGATATCGATTGAGCATATGATAAGTAAAGCCAATAGCTTAACCAAATACTATGTTAGTATTGTTGAGTAAATACATGTACTTAGCAAATGAATCTCGACATGTAGCTCGTTTAGTATGGATTTTTTTTCGTATTGATGCCATGTTGTCCTTTGGCCAAAACCTCAAGATAAAAAAATGTGCCTTTTATTCGATATTGGCAAAGGTTTTCGGCCATACCTCATCAGAAATTGTCATGGAAAAAGTTCATTATTCTACGCATACTGGATGTTCATCGTTTTCCATTCCTTGCAATCGGTGATTATACTATTGATCTCTACGGTACTATTATGTTTCTGTTTTAAAAACTAGTAGTCAGTATGCGTCTGTCAATGATTGAATCTTGAATCATCACATTTGACGTTGTTTACTGTTGTTGTTTATCATCTGACAGTTTGGGAAGCTACGCCAGCCAGGAGCGCCGACTGTTCTGCAAGCCACACTTCATACAACTCTTCAAGACCAAAGGAAACTACGACGAGGGCTTCGGCAAGGAACAACATAAAAAGCAATGGGCGGCCAAATGATACATTCTGGAAGGGAGAACAACAGAGGGACTTTAATTGGAGACACTCACATGAATGCTTTAAATATGAATACATAAAAGTGTCCTACTTCTAGATCCTAGTACATGTGTAGTTTTCTCTACAGCATTTCTGATTCTCTTCATAATTTCGACTTTTGGGAATAATTTCTTTTCTCTGCTAGTCCACTGGCACACGGGCGTCGGCAATGTGACATCCATGAAAAGAGCAAAAGGACGGGAATTGAAAGATTCCCAAAGTTAGAATTATTTAGACAATCACTGGCACTTAGAGTTTCAATGGTCATGTGACTATGACGTAATTTGGCGTCCGCCATGTTGGTGGGTTAAACGTCATTGTACGAGAAGTGTTCTAAACAGCTGATCTACCTCTACCTCAACATGCCTGACTCTTGCCTCTGCATGTAACTAGAGAGCGCTCAGCTCTGTGACCTGACTACGAACAGTTTCCCAATTACAGAAGCATTATGCGTCCAAACAATCGGTCGCCATCTTTGATGTACGCAACCCACCAACATGGCGGTTGGCTAATTATAAGTTGTGACGTCAAACACCGCAATCCAATGAGAAGCTGTTATAATAACAGGTGTACTGTGTACATTTTCATCGAAGTGTTCCTAAACATTCAACTGGGAAAGTAGGGAGAAGATCGACATGTTGTTGTAGAATCGGAATTCAATTTTAATAGGACTTTTTGTAAACGTCTGATCAGAGTTTATTTGTAAGTTTCTTAATACAAAATGTGCCACAGTTGCAATTGAATGTGTAAGGTAAAGAAAGGGAAAAGTATCACGGTGGACACGGGCACTTAGCTTCTCTACTTGATCCTTGTACACAAGTATTAGACCACTCAGCTGTACAGCACTGTATATAGCACTATGCACAACTGACCGTCATGTTTTATAGATTGGCGAGACAACAAAGTTGTTTTTTCATTGTTTAAGATCTACAATAGTCACAAATGTCACCTGCAGAGTTAATACGCCCACGTTGTTCACTGTCACTGTCTCTGAATGTTTCTCGAACAATAGTTGTCGTTGTTTCTAAAGACAGCAAGAATTCATGTGGCCACATGCCAAGCCTCTAGTGCCGTTGCCATGGTATTACTTACGTCACATCCGCCACTGACGTACGCTGAAGTTTACGATCTTGTCAGGACCACTAATGACACTCAAATTCAAAATGACACAAAATTCTCACAGATCTATTTCCTAAGTTTCTCAATTTTCAATGATAGAAGATGAAAAATAGTAAAAAGAATGAATACATTTTAAATGTGTCCTACGTGCCGTGAAGGGCGAATAAATGTCTTTATTATGTATGACAAACGGGTCCTACTCTTTAATTCATAATCTTTGTTCAAACTGGGTTTAGAGCGTGACAATGAAGTGTTTAATAAGAAACTGGAATGTTCAGACCGTGACAAGGGCAGGGTCATGTGCGTTTGTGTGATGATTGGTTCAAAAGGTGTGTTTTTACTGTGGGCAAGGATTGGAATCCTGGATTGTAATTTGAGACTTATCCCCTTTCCACCCACACGAACCAGAAGGGAGCTTTTGGTACCTAGAGTGAGCGTAAAGGCTGACGTACTGAGTATCACACCTTGACCGTCAGCTACCGTCGGCACTTGAAGCAGTGGTTACTGCACTTTTAGGCCCATCTGGCTTCATAGAGAGCATTGAGGCAAAAGCAAAGGCAGAAGACAGGTGGGTAGTTTGGATTACTACCGCGAAATATGCGCAAAGATTGTCATTTGAGTGGTGTTTTCTATTAAAGTAGTAAGTTGTCTGTCAATCACATAAAACGGACGAATACTACCGGTATTTCAAACCGGTTCTGACATATATAAGGAAAGAATGCCCGAGAATGATGCAAAAGCAAACGTAAACACGCAACGCACCCTACATCTGCTTGAAGAAAATGTTGAAAGTAAAGCTAGTGGCAGATTCGAGTACTCTAGCACCGAAGGCAGATTGAATCATCTGAGACCAAATCATTCGCTCACTTTTGTCCAGGTTGATTGACCCGAAAACAAAGTCGCGTTTGTAAGCGCGTCTGTGATTGGCTGATCCTGCGTCGTAGCTCCAGTCCAGCGATGAAGGTTGTGGAGTTGAGCGCGAAGATGAGCATCGAAGCCTGCCGGAGACGTTTAGCCAGGGTGAGATGTATACGCGACTGTGTGAACAGTTTTAAAGATGGGTTAGCTCTTCCAGAACCCCTGTGCTACGTCCCGGAGGAGGTGCTGTACGGTAAAACGGCCGAGGGGAAGCCCGGGACCGTGCAAGTCATGGTGTACTCCCGGCCATCGATGAAGGGGAGGGGCGGAAAAGTTGGAGAATTTTCCTGCGGGAATGATACACGTATCGCCGCGTCTGGAGCCGAGCTGAGCAATCGAGATGGGGAATGGATCAAAATCAGACAGGTGAGGGTGTTCTTCGTCCATCTAATAAAGATCATCGCGCTAGTATGTGCAGGACAACAGGAAGGCAAGCGTTACAAAATAATGTAGCTGAAACTTCCGGGTTTTGTATTCCCGTGTTTCAGACTTGTGGGATATAGAAGTGGTGTATTATTGGGGAGGGTTTGTCCTGTTTTGTTGGTCTTCATCGATTTATCAGTTTCCTATCTTAGTCCACCATGCACAATGTCACGAGAGCATACGCATACGTGCTCACATAACGTAGCGAAAACGAAAATGAAGGTATGCAGGTGATTACGTCATAGAGGCGAAACTGACATTCCAGAGAAACGAGAGTACTACAGAAATGCCTCCTTGATTTCATGTCTAGAGCATAAATTGATTATCCTAATGGTATTTGATACCACTTTCTGAATTCTTGAACTCAGATGTTTTGTTGTGATGATCATGATGAAGTAGTGTACAATGCAGTGTGCAGAAATACTATTGAGGAACAAAGGTAAATGTAGCATATGTTTCTATTATCTATATCAAGAAATTTGTAGGCAATAGGGCCAATTCTAGGAGTCTGATATTTACAAATAAGGAATGTGACTTTGTTGGTGATTTTTCTATTCCAGCCTGAAAGAATCTATTCTTATCCATCTCATTTTTCTTTCTTTGTTTCAGCATACCCTGGAGCAGTTACTCCCTGGGAAGAAAGTAACAGAAGGCTGGGTGTTGCTCCATCCGGCCGTCTCTAGTTCAGATGAAACGCCAACACTGACACGGATACAGCAGGAGGAGGACAAGGGCAAGAGCAGCACCCATCGAGAGCTGTTTGGAGTCAGCCCTCCTACTCTGTCCAGGTAGAAATCTCACTTCTTAATCACAAGAATATGGGTTCTAATCTCAGTACACCCTCTTCTTCTTGTTCATAAGTCCAGCAAATAGAACGGTCAACCTCGCATCCTGCTACTGGTAGATGTTGCAATACTTCAAAAGGTAGAAATGATAGGCAGTTGGTCCAGAAGTTACGGAAAGTCTTACCAAAAGCAAAAATGTAAAAATGAACTGAACCCTCTATACTTTATAATATTATACATTTGTATCTGTATAGGCAGTATAACCACCCTACATCCTGTCTACTGTCCTTTGACAATTTTCTTCAGTAGACTTCAGTAGACGTTCTGCTGAAGTGCTGTACACAATAGATTACGGGTTTCACACAGATACAGTACATTCTGCAATAGCCAGTATACTAGTAGAAAGAAATAATCTTCAATGTTTTCCCCCACCAATCCAGATGGGAGGATGTAGTAGAGCAGGTGTACGCGATGAAGCTGGGCCAGGTGAGTAAGGTGGCGCCATGTGACGTAGAGGCGGTGGACGCTCTTCGCTCCCCACCCACCAACTGGACGCTGGAGTACGACGAGGAGCTGTCGCGCTTCCTGTATGAGAACGGAGACCACGAGAACGAGAACCTGGGCAGCGTTAAGCAGTATGTGGAGTCACTGGAGGTGTCATCTTACAGGGTAAGTTATGAGTACTACTAGTAAGTACAACTACAACATGTACTGTAAATCTTTGGTACTTTTATACTGTATTTGACAAATCTGGGTTTTCATCTTTACTGCAATCATTACCGGGAACAAATGATTTGCTGATTTTCTTTTTCCTGCAACTGCTGCCACCACAAACGAATAGTTCTGTGAACATGTGCATTTTTCTCAGACCGTGAACTTTTATATATGTGTGCAAGTTTCTTTGTAAGGTCACCAGGCTGGGACAAGAGGCTTTGTGGAAAAGATAAGAAAGAAAAAATGACCCTCACATTTGGGGAAATAAACAAATACAAGAGATCTGATTCTGAGAGGGAAAAAATGTTAACCATTATTTTTTCATATTATCACTCATGACCTAATATTTTAGCAGCATAAACTACAATGTCTGTCCATTACATGGGATGCTTCAACGAGCAACTTCAAGACAGTATTTTGATATTGACATTTGCTGATTATGAATTTTCCCTGATTATTTTTTCCCTGATTGTTTTTGATAGTGGGTGACTGATATTGAAATCAATACTAAGGCCCAACGTTAGGATATTCACTGTCAGCCATAAGTCACAATTTGGCACAAACATGGTTATGGGAATAGACTTCTTCTATGGCAGTTATAGCTCAACACTCTCCCCATGCCTCTTGCAGGATGAAGATAATTCAGACTGTCTGACAGACGGGGACACAGAAACTTACTGGGAGAGTGACGGCAGCCAGGGACAGCACTGGATCAGACTTAAGATGAAGAGAAGCACCATCGTCAAGTATGTCATAGGACTCAAGTCTTATCATTCAAGTAGCAAAAACATGTTCTTCAGAATCAGGCCCCAGCATTTTGGCCCTATCTTTACCTCCAGGCATGATTTGATCTAATTGTTATCTTTTTTTTGTATCAGACATGCCAATTTTGTACCCTGGGTGCCATCTGATTTGTAATGGCAACCCCCAAAAAATCATTACAAATTGGATGGCACCCAGGCTACCAATTTTGTAACATTTACCAAAATGCATTTGTGTTAGTATTGTCTTACTATAGGAGAAGCTTACTATATTTCCTCTGCAGTGCCAAAAACACATTCTGATCAACGAAAAGGCTTTAGTTTCCACGGTTTATAAGTGTATTTTGGTATTGTTGTCATTGTCAATGTTAGTGATTTCTTTAGTGTTTTTTTCAACTGGATGTTTCCCCTCTTGTTTTGTAGAAAGTTGATGATCGGAGTAGAAGCCTCTGACGACAACTACACACCAAACCGTATAGTAGTGATGGGAGGAGAGCTGGACTCTTTGGTCAAACTTAACGACATTAGTGTGAACGAGTAAGTACTTGTTCTGCCATTTTACCAGTAATGATTCCTTCAACTGTTATAACAAATATTTTGTATAACATCAGCAGTTATATTGTATAATCAAATACCGGATAGTGAATGTGAGTGAATATCTACTAGAACCATTCTTTTTACTGATTTTAAAAATCCAGTGTATGTTGTACCTTGTAGGAAAGTGTGCATGCTTTGATTCAAAATGTCATGTTTAGTCATGCAAAAAAGATGAATAATTGGTAGTCTGTCACCTTGTAAGTATGTAGATAGCAGACAACATGAGTCATGCACAAGACATGGGTCAGTCATACAGGCCTTGTGTATATGTGTCACGCTGTAGAAAATAGCAAGTACATTAAAATTTTTTAGATGACTTGTAGAGTGATTTAGTTTTGATAGAACTTTGTTACAATATATCTTTTAACAGCACTGATATTCAACAGTGATAGCATAGTAAAAGTCCTCTTCTAACATGAGTAAAATCACTCTTAATCACTGCCTGGGGCAAGAACAAAACAGGTCACGTGGAAGTGATGATCTTTGATTCCCTGTTAACGATATACAACAAGATGGCAGGGCAACAACAGATAAAACTGACAGAAACATAACATCATGCCTTGAGCATTTTGATGAATCCACCAAACTTTCCTACATAGTAAGGATCTTTGAAGGTCTAAAGCCTCTAAAGGGTACAAGCTATGGAACTAATTGATTTTGCACACCCTAAGACATACCTCTACTGTAGAAGTATGTGTTTGAAACCAATGTTTCTCAGCTTGCATTTCCTACAGTATAGAACTAGTGTTGTTGTTGTTGTTGTTGTTGTTGTTGTTGTTGTACAGGTTATTCACATTGTTGGCTAGCTCAGTGTAGTGGTAGTGGATGAGTGAGTGACAACTAGTCAAATGCAAACACTGTGACCAACCTACCAGGTACAGATGTGTGTTTTTTTAAAAATGATTTTCTTGTATATTTCAGTGGCTTCAGTGGAGACTTGACAGTGCTGGAGAACATGACTCAACACTATCCTTACATCGAAATCAGAATTAAAGATTGCAAAGGTATTTACTGAAGTCTACTCTTTCCTTTATACTAGATACCCAAACCACTATTTGTAGAGAAAGCCAAAGTGCAAAAACCTACAACTTTGACTTCATGTATCCTCCTTATGCTACATGATGCAGCTTTAAAGACACATGGGCTAAAATGACCATATAATATCCTTGACACACAGATGACGGGATTGACACCAGAATACATGGGCTGAAGATCAAGTCCAGTCAGGAGAGAGACCTGGGGCTGAACCGAGACTTCTTCACCTCAGACAGACTGGTCAGGTACCCCAGGCTGGAGACTGTGGACCCAGAAAAACTCTACAGGAGATCCCTGGCTTTATATAGGTCAGACCTTCATCTTTGATACACCCGCAAGGGGTATCACTGAGGGAGGGGGGGGGGGTGCGGGGACCTTACGGCAAGGCAGCCCTAAAGGCCTCTACTGACTGTGCCTGTATTTCTTGGGCGGGCAACTTACTCCATTCGCGTATCGAACGGGGAAAAAAGGAAAATTGGATTTTGAATAAGATATCAGTATTTACTGTGGCTACATTGATGTGAATTTTTTGTCGCTGTGTGTATCTTTTACGTTGACTAAGCTTGTTTGTTTCTCTTTTCTCAGATTCGTGAGTCTGTTAGACAGTGTGATGCACTACATGGTCCCCAAGTGGGAATTTTCTCTGGGATCTCTCAACTGTCTAGAGGTGAGATTTAGTCACAATTCTCTTTTGCTGACACAAATTTCTTTTTGTTCTTGAAGCTCTATTGAAAATGCACAAATAATGTACAGCCTTCGGCTTGTTACAGAACCTGTTTTAGCTGCTCAGTCTCTTTCGTCTTCTTCAATAACTTGGCAGATAAAATAGGTTTGGTAACCAGGCTATGAATGTACATCTTACCAGTTATTGAGAACATTTTCCTTGCTTTTGTCAATAACATAGGAGGTTAAACAGTTGCTGCCCCTGTCCACGAAGAGGATGGGCCTGATTGAGATGTGCCTGAAGGAGTCGGAGTCCCCCCGACCCAGCTCCATGCCTAAACTCTACATCAACAGGCGCACAGCCACAGAACACAGGACGGACCCAACAAAGGACCCCGAGTGCAAACATGCCATCTTTACACAGGTGAGAATAATATCATTTTTAAACATGCAGACAAAATAGAGTGAAAATGTGAAAAATTATAGTATGTTTAGCAAAGGAAAACAGATTGTTTTTGCTCTGTTCCTTCTTCTCCAAACAAACAAGGTCAATGACCTGAACCAGACGTCTGTCACCATGGTAACTAGTGTTGGGTTACATCATGTTGCAATTTTATAGTAGTTGTTGAATAGCTTCAAACCTAGAGTTATTCACTATTTCAGATCTTTGAAGGTCTAAAGCCAAGAGACAAGTATGAGAAACCATTAAACTACAGGTGAGATGAATGGATGAGTGGTCTTTGATGCTAAATGAAGGGTTCATTTGTATGATTAAAAGTATTTACTTAAATGAGTTTGCTGGAAATTTGCATTTACATGTAATATAAAACAAGGGAAATCGTAGATTTCAAACCTCCATTTTTTTTTGTGTTCTATTGGTTTAGGTTATAACTTTGATGGCTACTGACGGTTGGTTCGGTATGGACTGTTGATTAACGTGTCTCACAGTCTGACAGCCTGCACCGTCACCCCCGCCATTACCCCCGCCGTCATCCCGTGCCGTCATTGCTTCGCCGTCACCCAAAATTTTTATCGGAACCAGACACCCCTCTGTTTGACCCCTTTTGAATGCTAAGACCCAAAACTGCAACCGCCCCATTCCTTAACAACATGGTAATTACCATTTTCAGCATGGCGGGGGTGTCCGGAGCACTTAAAAACCTTTTATTTTGACGCCCATAAACACATATGCAATTAAACAAAAACGTTCTGCATCATCTGCAGCCCAATAGCAATACGTATACCGAACCACAGACAAATCCGTCCAGCCGATCGCGAGAAACAGCTGCTGACAGAAATGTTTCGAACCATAGTAAAACGTCCTCGCGGAAGGATATCTCCTTCCCCGGAGGTAAAAAAGTATTTCACAGTTGCAAAAAGTAATTGTGTTTTCTTCCTGTTCATAGATGGCCTTCAAAGTATGACCAGTGGTGGGAATGTAAGTTCTTATCAGAGGGCATCATTGACCAAGGTAAGGGTTGAAATATTCATCAATAAACAAATAACATCAAGTAACAAATATTGGTGATAACTTAAACATATGCTGGATATTCTGGATAGCATTAATGCTATAAAATTTCACCATATCTTTATGTTGGCAAAAATATACACTTGCTTCAGTAAAGGGCATTGTAATTTACTTGAATATTTGAATTATTAGTCAGCAGTTCTCATTGTAATATTGCATGTTTATTCTGACCCTTATAGGAGGTGGATTCAGAGACAGTCTGTCAGACCTGGCAGAAGAGCTGTGCCCATGTTCAGCAGATGCACCTGTAGCCCTGCCGTTCTTTGTCAGATCTCCCAACCAGGTAATCACCGTAAAACAATAATCCTTCAGTGCTTAATCAGTTCATTTGTCATACTGACTTCCCACCTGTAGATCAATATCATTGTACATTGAATTAAAATTCTGTGGCACTATTGTTTGCTGCTCATATCTGTCCTTCATGTTTGTAATGATCAGATCTAACAGTTCATTTCCATTAGTGTTTTTTTTACCAGTTGAGAAAGCTACATATGAATTCTAAGCATGTTTAGAGTAAGATAGCCCTACATTTTCCTGTGACCACCCCCAGCTGCAATGGCCAAGTGGGTAGAGTGCTCGCCTTGCATTTGGTAGGTCGTGAGTTCAATCCCCGGCCGAGTCATACCAGAGACTTTAAAAATGGTACATACTGCTTTCTCTGCATAGTACTCAACATGTAGGAAAGCACACACACACCCTGCTGTTACGTACTGATTGCACTGGGCAGTGTGGCCCAGGGCTATTGAAAACAGAAATGGGTGCCACCCTATGCGTCACTTGATGCGGGAAGGCTCTTTAACTTTAACTTTTCTCCCCCAGGTTGAGGACACCTCTAACGTAAACAGAGACGTGTACGTGCCCAACCCCTCCTGTCTGGAGTTTGCCAAGTATGAGTGGATCGGCATGCTGATGGGGGCCTGTCTCAGGGGAAAGGAAAACTTGGTAGGTTCTTGAAAAGTTCTTTATTCACAAAGTTCTTTATATCAAATGACCGTCTGTCATCTTCATCAGGGCATAATTGCGGTGTAAAGTGCCTTCCCAATGGCACAAGGTTGGTGACATGACAGGATTCAAACCCGGGACCTCTTGGTTCTGAGCCAAATGCTCTGTCGTTACGCCACATAACCCCATCTGACTTTATTCATCCTATCCATCCAGGTGCTGGACCTGCCTGCCTTCACCTGGAAACGGCTGGTGGGAGAGAAAGTGACCTGGGCACAAGATTACATCAGCGTGGACTCATCAGAGGTAAGAACTGTTTTAATGGCGCACAGAAAGCCAACCTATTCAATTTGGAAGTACAAAAAGATTTATCCAGACAACTTTGTTAACATCTGTAGAATTAATGGTGGCTAATCTATATATTTTCAGTGTACTTTAAGTGTTGTTATGTCAATAATGTAAAAGATATAGATGCAGCAACCAGACATACAAAATGTACACAGTCTGTAGTTAAAAATCACACATTTTGTGTTTGGAATCCTTTTTGTTGAAACAACAATGACAAAATGAAATTTAAAGTATGGAAAGTAAATCTGTATGTACACCTGTCTTTTAATGATTGCATTCTGACTGTGTAATTCTTTCTTTTACCAGGTGAAACTACTGGAGTCCATAGAATCCATCAGTTTAGACAAGACATCGTTTGACCAGAACTTTGGCGTGGAACTGACATGGACGACAGTCATCAGCAACGGTCAGACTGTACCACTCAAACCACAGGGGGAGGACACCGCCGTGGGGTATGAGGAGAGGCATGAGTACTGTCGTCTGGTACGGGAGAAACGCATGGCGGAGAGTACAGAACAGGTAATGGCAACCATTGTTTTCTTACATGTTTGTGGCTTGACCATACAGGTCTGGGGTGTTGGTGTCAGTTAACTGTGCAGTTCTTGAAATATTACCAGCACATGCAGGTTAGTGCAGGTAAAATTGTAGCTGTGCAGAGTAGCAGTGGTAGAAATACATTTTTCAGTGTTCTGCAATATTGCAGAATGTGAAAATTTTATTCTGCAATTTGAAAATTCATGGACTTTCTGCAGATACACACCTAAAAGTCCGGATCTAAGCAGATGGTACATGTACATGTATATATACAAAATTGCATGTTGGCAAACATTTTAGATGCAATTTGAAAAATATATTATAGAGTCAGTAGTAAACACAAAAGCTTTTAAACACTATTGAACCCCTAGCCTGATTTTGCAGTACATAGTCTTCAAAATTGCAGGTTGCTTAATTTTTCTTATTCAATATTAAAATGTCTCTGCAAAATGCAGACTGCAGATGGGTATTCTAACACTGGCAGGTATTTCTGATGTCTCCCTGCACCTAACCTGCACCGGTCTACTTGAAAATTCTACAGCATCAAAACTTTATGACATACAACAGGTGTGACTGCACTGTTAAAGATGAAAACCTGTGTTTGACAGGAGAACTCCATGAGACACGGCCTGCTGAAGGTAGTGCCCCAGGCTGTACTGGACCTGCTGACGTGGCAGGAGTTAGAACACAGGGTCTGTGGCAACCCTGAAATCAGTATTGAAGCTCTCAGGAAGACAAGTAAGGAATAGTGTCAATTGTAACTATTGTATAAATGGTGTAATGTTATGTAAACTTAATCCTTTCGTTGCCACTTCTTAGGCTGACTAAGCTTTAATTTGTCATGTACAGAGTTGAGCATCTTTTAGACCATTGTCATTGAATGTCACAACTTGTCATACGTCATATCATTGTACAGTTATAATCGATTAATGTGGGATCTGTGACTTGGGTGCTGATGGCATGTTTTCCTTCCCCACCACAGCATACTATGAAGACCTGGAACAGACTGACCCCAGAGTGAAGTACTTGTGGGAAGCACTAAATAATTTTACCAATGGTAAGAATTTATGTTCTGAGATTTTGTCCTTGTACCTGCGATCTACATTTATCATTATCTACTAGTATTTCAGAAATGATCTTTGATGTTTAGAATACTTGCATTACTCTATAGGTTTGGGAAATACTGTGTGAAGTGCTGTATATTGGATAATGGAATAATACACACAAGAGTTTTGTTTTACGAATGATGTATCTCTGCCTGAAACAGAGGACAGAAGTCGATTCCTGAGGTTTGTAACTGGGAGAAGACGGCTTCCCGCACCTCTCTTCATCTGTCCAGACAGGGGGTAAGTCTCAGTCATAGAACTACAGATGTATGTACATGTACAGTAGCACATAGAGAGCAAAAACCATGGAAGCATAGCCCCCCTCCCCCTTTTACCCCCATGCTTTATCTTTTCCCCATGCTGGCATGCAGAATTGAAAGAATACTAGTATTACTGGACCATGATATGGTAAAAGACAAATCAATGACCAATGACAGGAGTATAATTTTGTCATATGATGTACTTGCAGTGCCCCGATTTTGGGACTCTTTCCCAGCGCAAATTTTTGGCATAGCTATGCCTTCCTTTCTGCACAAGCCGTAGCGAAGCCACAGTGCACAAGCGTAGCTAATAGAGAAGGCATGATATCATGCTTCACCTCTGACAAGGATGACTTTTTTTTTCTATCATGTGCTTACAAAAACAACAACAGCGTGTCTTCCTTTTTTTTCCGTGAGAGGTTTTTGGACTTCAGTACTAACCATCTGATGTCTCCTATGTACAGATCAGATACAGTGGATGCTCTACCCGAGTCTTCCACATGTTCCAATACTCTGTACCTCCCTACATACTCTAGGTAAGTGCTACTTGGTGTTTCAAGATGGTACCAACTTGAAGCAGTAACTGCCAAAGTGTTCTTACATTTTGTTTGGAAGCATGTATATTCCTAATACCAGAATTAATACCATATTTCTAATACAAGTATTACAGAATAGAGAATTGCTTTATTTGACATTGACTACTATCAATTTGAAAGATTTTTTTGACATTTGATTTTCTCTCCATTTTTTTATCAGTGCAAAGGTTGCAGAAGAAAAGATCCGGTATGCTGCTTACAACTGTATAGCCATTGACACAGATATGAGCCCATGGGAAGAGTAGTGACAAAGCCATAGGTATCCTCTTATGTAAGTATTAGCTATGAATGCAAAGACTAAGTGAAGCTTTGGTGTACAATTTGCTTCTGAATTTAAACATAAGATGTAATGATAAGCAGTTTATATATACAGGACCATGTTGTGATTTGGAACATGGAAGAATGGATTGTAAACCAGTTGATCTGTGTGTAGTATAACAGACCATAGTAAAAATCAAATGGACAAATAAATGGTGATATTGTACAGCTTTGATATTTTGCTACCGGAAACATTACAGTGAATCATAGTAATAGAAAGATTTGGACAATTTAATCTTGCACAAGCCACACACAAGAGGTTGGCCATTCAAAAATGATATAGAAACACTTCAGCCTTGTTGTTAACGTCTTCTATATTCATGATGAGCTTCACAGAATAGTGCTGCATGTGACAGAGCAGTGATTGTTACCAAAAGAAATTTCCTCCCCCAGAGATGAATTTATTGATAAGTTAAGACTTATTTTAGGAGGTGATTTCTATTGTATATATATGTGAGGGTGCTGTAGTCTATTCATGGTGAGAATGAGACAGAATTTTTATTGTATGTGTATTTTCTCCACTGATATTCAGTGGAAACAGTAATATTTGATTATTCTGTGAAATTCTTGAATGTGTTACTTTGGCTAGAGGCTTGCTTGCAAACATAGGAAGATGGAAGACATACATATGTACAAGTCTCATCTTGTATTTTTTGTTTGTGAGTTTACGCTGTCACACTTTAAAAGTGCCATACTTTATCAAAAGATATATTTAATAATTATTTTTACTTGGAAACTCCAGATCTTGCACAGAATATTTAGACATTTTCTCTGCATATTGCAGATGGAACAATCAAGTCAGTTTTTGTCATATTTCATGTAAGATTTCACATCTTAATTTATTCCTTTTCCTCATGGGGTTAAAACTTGATGTTTGTATGTGATGAACTGAAAACCCAAGGATAGTTATATTACATTTAACTATGTGTTTAAAGAAGAAACTTTCAGTCTATGAGATAGCAGTCTGAAGCCATCTATTTGTCATAATTGTTTGTTTTTGCAGATTTATCTTATACATTAAATGTACAGAAATAAAAGCATTTGAGGAGTAAAAGTGTCTCAATCCTTGTGATGTTTGCATTGTGTTAATATATGTGTTTATATCATGTACATTAACAGCCTTTACTCAAGCAACTGGATATGATTTTGCTTGAGTAAATGGTTTTTGGCGTACCGTATTACCTTAATGTCTAACCTTCATCCATGTATTAACAGCTTTCTCTATTTGATACATGTGCAGATTGTCACAGTAATGCTTTCATGTTTACAGGTTTTTAAGCCATATATAAATCATTTCTATGGATACATGTAACGTTACAATTTAAATCCACAATCATGATAGGTTGCAGACCACAGTGAAATGCTACTTGTAAGAAAAAGACGCCTATAGACTATACCTGCTGATTCCCCATGTTGTAGTACAGCAGCAGCATGTTTGCGTGTGTAACAGACGTACAAGGTACTCCAACATGGCGCAAACAATTACATACGGAAAGCCAGTATAAGAAAAAGACTACAGTTGCTGAATCCCCTGGTGGCCATATTGGGGTACATACAGCACCGTGTTGGCGTGTGTAACAGGCGTACTCCAGCATGGCGCAAACAGATAGCCAATAGGAGAAAGTCTACAGTTGCTGAATCCCCTGGCGGCCATATTGGGGTACATACAGCACCATGTTGGCGTGTGTAACAGGCGTACTCCAGCATGGCTACAAATAACGAGAAGCCGGTGTTGTGAGAAGAAGACTACAGCTGCTGCAGCCTGCTCTGCCGGATCTGCTGCAGCAGGTTCCCGCCAGCCACGGCCGCTGCCGCCCCGGACCCCTCCTCCGCAGGCATGGCCGACATCCGGGAGGCGTAGGGCACGTTCGGGGGCGTCAGCTGGATACCTGCACCGTTCTACATCGACGAAATGGGGGGGAGTTATCGCGGTAAAGTAATCATTATTCAAGTATATTACGTACATATTTTGTGCATATGCATTGTACGGTTTAATTTTTGTACATTTTCATTTATTTATTTCTGACTGCTGCTGCTAGTATCAGCATTTTACTTTTACCGTCGCAATCACCCATTCTGATTTTGAATTCACACTGAGTAACTTTTTTTGTGTATATTTGTACATTTTGTTGTTATACTTTGTATTCTTTTATTTTCGACTCCAGGATTAAAAGTGATGTATCACTGATGGAAATCTAAATAAAACAAACAAACAAACAAACAAACCAGCCAAACAAACAAATAGTATAAGTATGGGTGCGACTACCTCTGTCATGCTGACGTAGTGGCGGGGAGACGGTCCGGGACCGCCCGGGATGTTGGGCAGGCGCGGCAGGGTGATGACAGCTACTCGGTCCTCGGGAGGGGTGCCGCCCTGCCCCGCCACGTCCCCGGGAACTGCAGGCTTCACCCGGAAACAGCCGAGCACCGCCACGGACTGAGGAGACGGGACAATCACAAATACTATCCACGGTAATGTCAACAGGTATCCTTTCAAGGCTTTGTACAGAAAAGGTGAAAGATAGCCTTGTTAATTGCTGGTGCACGTGTTATCGGGGGAGCTAGGAAAATCCTGTTTTACGGTGTTGAATATCTCTAACAAAGGCCCAGACAACCGAGCAAACATGTCCTAAAGCCAACAAATATTTCTTTATAGCATGTTAGAACCATTAGGCAAGTTTGGCAAACATACCGCAGCGATACCGCAGCTAGTAGTGCTGGAATGGACCCTCTCCTTGGTGCTGAACGCCATCCACACTACTGTACAAGTCTTAATACCACGTGGTGGCCGCCTTCTATATGGAGCGGATGGCTTTTGTCTTCGTGTCTCACTTATTTAAGAAATGCTACAGATACTTGGGGACAACAGGAAAGGAACCCTACCAGATACACGGCGATTGCGGCTCCCAAAACGCTCCCGCCCAGAACGTCCACGGCGTGGCTGCGGTATTCCGTCACCCGGCTGGCGGCGCTCAGGAACGCCAGGGCGAGCAGACCCATCACCAGCAGCGGCTGGATCAGTCTGGTGCCGCGCAGACACAGCGCAGAGGACGCGTACAGCTAGAGGGGGTACGGGGTAGGATAAATCGTTAGCTTGTCACTAAACATGAACAAGCAGCAAGGATGTCAAATGTAACTGTTACACTAGAAAGGTAACATTTGTAAAGCAAATGCATAATGTCTACCTTCGCATATGGTTTGCTCTGTTAGTTCTTACTCAAGTACATTAATATATAGTGACAGGACTCTAAATCCCTCCTGCTATAAAATTGCAACATGATGTAACCCAGTACTAGTTATCTGGTTCAGGTCATTGACCTTATTGGTTTGGAAGGAAGGAACCTTCAGACTTTATCATGTACGTACGGGAAACTTACCGCCATGAAGACAGCGGCGTACCAGCTCAGAGTGGCATGTAGGGACGGGAAGGACCGTCTGTGTAGGAACAAGTGTCATTGCGTCACTTTTTCACACACCACTTACATCAAATTGTAACAGGTAATGTAGGTTTACACAAAAAGTCCATCTTTACAACGACACTTTTCCTATTTGAGACGTGAGCACGTGTTGTATGGCACGGCTTATAAGGGGCAGTTTCTTGTCAACTTCATAGATACATCCAATACATGAAATTTGAAGAAAAGTGTCTGGCTTTTATCTTGTCTTAAAACATCACTGACATGTCTTTAAAGTTTAAATGTATCTACCGTTAGTCCAAAAAACTTATTTGACAGGAACAAGAGTTCGCCCGCCCAGAAGTACCCACCTTGCGCTATAGATGTCCTCAGCCTTGCCCGCGCAGATGTCGTCTGAGATGAAAGTGGCGGGAACGCAGGAGGGGCCGTCAGAGGAGGCCGACACCACGGGCAGGAGGGTGTAGTTCGGGCTACAGACGGACAGGAAATACGGAGCCAGACTTCCGGTCATCACCTGGCCCAGTCCGCACAGGACCAGCGCCGAGCAGCCTCCAAATAGATGCAGGCCTGGGAACAATGGGTTAGACTTTTAATGTTATGATATTTCCTTTTATACCGCTAGAATATACTTTCAAAACTGTAGTAGTGACCACATGTACGTGCATAGATACCAGTTTAGCTAACCTGGTCACTGCTTTGTGGTCCTTTACATTATTTTTCCAAGCATATAGCCTCTACCAGGCTTCGGGAGGGGACTGGATAGAATAGAAATTGGCCACATAGAGAGGTAACATACCGAGGGAGTTGGTCTGCTAGATGGTACATTTTTAATTGCCGCGTCCCGAAGCCTGGTAGAGGCTCAGGCTATCAAGCATAAGGAATCCTGTCAATAGTGACCACCTGTCTACCGTGAACATTTGAATTTAAAAAGTGACTTAGCTTGCTGTGGTTACCATAGACATGTTTGACTGTAAAATTTATAAGGAAAGTTTCAATGATGTCCATTACAATGCCAAAACATCTAAACTGTGAAACGAAAGGAAAGCGACAGGCAACATTACCGGTAAACTTGACGAGCCGGCGGAGAAAAGTGGGCACGCCCTGCTGGCCTGCAGTGGCGGCCTGGTCCCGCATGGCGCCCAGACCCAACTGGTACAGCACGGGACTCAACTCTCCCACCACGATCTGTAGCGGGTACCATTCTATCTCATTCGTGGAACATTTTGATTAAGACAGAACGGAGCAGGTTTGGTGCTATATGGGCGTGATACAATCGTTACTGATAGTTGATGCATGATGTACATCTGTACATTACCAGTGCACTAGCTATATAGCCCCCTATTCTTATGCTCGTCCAAAGGCCCAAGGGCTAAACGGAGATGGGCGTCTCTCTATATGCAATATGACGCTGGAAGTGATTTTCTTATTGTCATCTGCACTTCATCTTTCGAGATGGAAGAAGGATGACTACTAAGATTACATGGTTCTTTGGGGATCCCAAGACAGATGCAGTGCTAATTTGGGTTAGCTGTGCTACAATGCATATGTTTAAGATGATTGTACGTCGGTGAAGGTTAGACATCCAGGTAATAAGATACGCCAAAAAAAGTTCAGTGGGTTCAGTGGGTTCAGCGGGTGGTTTGAGGTAGTGACTGGGGTCCGCCAGGGATGTGTGCTGTCTCCAATTCTGTTTGCCCTTGCCATAGATTGGGTGCTGCAACAGTCAACTAAGGATAAAGGAATACCATGGCTGCAAGGACAAAGACTGTCTGATCTTGACTTCGCAGACGATATTGCCGGCTTAGCAGAATCCACAAAGGACCTCCAGGCCCTAGTGAGCGAGATTGGTTCCACAGCAGGAGGAATAGGCCTCACCATCAGTGGCAAGAAGACCAAGAATATGCTGACAGGATCTCATCCGCCACCTACATCTGTGTTCATTGATGAGAAGGAAGTGGAAATAGTTCAAAACTTCACTTATCTTGGAAGCTCCATCAATAGCAATGGTGACATGGACAAAGAACTTGACTGCAGAGTTGGTAAGGCTTCAGCAGCATTTAACCAGCTGGGCAAACTCTGGAGAAACAAGAAACTGTCCCTCAAGACCAAGATGCGCTTTTACAACAGCAACGTCCTGTCAACACTTTTGTATGGCTGCGAAACCTGGCACCTGAAACTAAGTCAAGAAAGGAGACTTGATGCCTTCGACAGCAAGTGTCTAAAGAAAATCCTGGGCATTAGATGGGATGACTTTATCTCGAATAATAACATCAGACTTCAAACTAAGCAGCAACCAGTGTCCTCCATCATCTGCAAACGCCGGCTCAGCTGGTTAGGACACGCTGTCAGACTTCCACCTGTCAGACTAGCCAACCAAGTCCTACAGTGGTTCCCAGAAGGACGGAGAAGGAGGGGGCGCCCGAAGATGAACTGGCGACAGACAGTGGAGAGGGACCTTCAGGCAGTCAGCATGAGCTGGAAGGAAGCCTTGAGGCTGGCTGCTGACAGAGGAAGCTGGGCTGCTTTGACTGCCTCATGCGTCACGAGACGCGGGAGCCCCTAAGTCTAAGTAAAAAAAGTTACTCAAGCAACTGGATATGATTTTGAAAACGGCCAGACGTTTCAGTGACACTAGAGACTTGCATGAGAAAGGCAGGTTTATAAGCACGAACTATTTACCCTTTCCAAAATCATATCCAGTTGCTTGAGCTAATTTTTTTGCGTAAGTACTTCCTCTCACCAGAACTACGGGCGCTCCGAACGCCATGGCGTACAGGACGGGCCAGGGCACGGCCTCGCTCGGGCCGGAGAACGGCTTGGACAGGGCGATGTCCTGGCAGACGAACCCCTGCTGCACCACGGGGATGATCTCTGTGAAGTGCAGCAGGTAGGCGAGAGTCACCAGCCCGCCGAACAGGAACAACTACAGGGACGAAAAAACCATCGGGGAAGCGTTACAAACGCCTGACATCCAATGCCATTTCAGGGCAGCAAAACTGGAAATATTCTGAATAAGGCAGTCTTTGTGATAATGACACATACTGCTTTACATTGGCACCTTTGAGTCAGCATTTCATACTTTGGTCTTTTAAAACTGCAGAAACAAGCCCCAAGATGAGTCCTGTATTTTCTGGGTGGTACCCTTAAATCAGCTCAGGGCCCTTCCAGTAACCATTTTCCGTCAGAATTTTGGGAATTTTTGATCCATGAGGGTCAATATACATTGGGATAGATCTAGTGTGGTTTCAACTTGGTATGTAGATGAATGACTAGAAATGTGCCTACATAGACACAGATGGTGTTCGGGCGCTGTTCGCATAGAGAAATACAGCCTATAGGTAGTCAGACAGGTGTATATTTGCATGGAGGTCATTTTGTCACCAGAACGCAATTTCAGTAGCAAGTTTATCTGCATTTCTTATTATAGTTGTTTCATACAGCCTACTACTCATCGATACCTTTACTTTTGATTTACTAGTGAAGTATCTGCACATAGTCTGTCAACTGGTGTATGTTATGTCCCCAATTCTCTTCTCTCAAAAAATTTGGTAGGAAAGCACACAGAGCACCCACGTACCTCTATCACACCTACCTCCAGCCAGCACAGACACGGTAGCGCGCTGTTCCCCATGCCGACAGACGGCTTCTGTTCCACGTAGGTCGGCATCTCCGACAAAACCGCCTCCCTACGATCATCTGAATCAGGAACCACTGCAGTTTTCACACGTCCTTTCTGTGCGCTTGTTTTCCCCGTGATGACAGGGAAAATTGGAAACCCTTCAACAGCACATTAACACGGCCTGTAGAAAATGTGCGCGTAACACCCATTTACACAGACTGGATTAACACTAATGTAAAACTGCGCCAACTGCTATTGATTGAAAGAAGTGGCAACCTTTTGATTCTGCATGTATTCCACAGTTAAATTTTCTACATATTCGTGAATTCTATGTATTTTCCACTTTACCTTTACTATATGTACAACGTATCAGCTATTTCATTACCTTTGAGGTAAAAACTAGGGTAGAAACATGCCGCACCCTCTCTCGATAACGTTGACACAATGTGTTTAACGTCTAATTGTACGTACAAAATGGAATCTGGTATAACCATTTCTGTGGTAATTGGAACGCAAATTGTGCTAAAAAGCTTTTTCATCTCGCTAACGATTTCTATAATTATTGCTAAATAAAGGGACGTCGAGGATGGAGGATGCATATTGGGCTGTGGGATGAGCTGCTGCTGATATTTAGGATGAAACAGCCCGTTGTAAGATTCAAGGGGGCAAAAAGTGACTTATTCTTGCTTCATTTTCAAATGAAAAGACTTAGGTTTGGTTGATGGGTTTAGAAGGTGAGCCTAGGAAATGATCTGCGAGCGAATGCAGAATAATTTACAAATTCAAATTGATATCATCCCATAAAATGTTGTCGCTCTTGCCTACTGTCTGAAGACAACGCTATTCTTACTCCCTTCCTTACTTAAACTTCTGGTGTTTGAATTTCGGACCACTAATTAAGACGAACCCCATCTCTAGCTTTAGACAACACACCATACTATTGTCCCCTTTTCAGAGACATTAGGTATCAAAGACAGATGTCGGTTATTAAGTTCTAATTAGGTGTTAGAATGTCTTTGACAATAGAAATATAGTTCCACACAGATGTACCCATAGATAGTCCCTTGGCTATGTGGTAAACATATCTTTCGCCTTGAGGCTTAAATGATCAATCGTAGCTGTTGTACTTTTGCTGCTCCTGCAATGTACTATCTCTCTTTCCCACGACTGTTTTTTTACCCCTCCCCTCTATATTCGCCATGACCCAACCAACACAATACATTGAAAAGCATGCCTGATATTCAACAAGCACCACCTTTGGAATTCGGCGCTTCTTGTTCTTCTACATACTTTAGACCAATCCTTCGTATGACACATCCGTCCCGATAGACCACACCCAAGGTCTGTACCCAGGTGGTGGAAAATATTCGGCTAAAAGCTTGCCACAATGGTCTGAAGATTATTGTCGAACAATACGCTTTGTAGAGATTTGGAATAATCGTTCAGGTTCTGGCATTCCGACTTAAAGGTTTCACAGATGTTCGTCTGATGACCTCGTGTTGTTTTTAATCGTGTTCACGAAGTGTGTATAATTTGGGTTGGGGCTAATCGCACCTCGCCGGTGCCCATGTTATGTACCACAGTTCGCCTGGGGCTAAAATCAGCATTGAACTGGACGGGCTCAGGAATGTGCGCTATTCTGCATGCGGCAACCGTCGGGCAGCGGCGCTGGGATGACTTCGCTCTCTCCTCTAACTTGGACTAACCGCGGTTAAGAGGTGAAATCTCAGGTATGAAGTTCGGAGAGACAATTCTTGATCTCGTGTACTAGCTATAGCTGTTATTAACGTTGTCATAAGTTTCTGCGTGTCTTTTTGGTGGGGTAATAGTTTTGTGGGCTCCATTGTGACAAAAACATACCATCAAGGTAGATTTCTGACTTTTAATACGATCGGTGTGTATATAGGTGCTCACACACCTTACCAAGATATAAAGTTATGTTTGAGCTTGATGTTCTGGCTAGTTATAGTGACTTGGAGACAGTCCTTGTCAACCCTTTCTAATGATTAATTTCCAATGCCCAATCTTGTAACTACGGCGTCGCTAATTTTGCACAGTCACTTCGAAGCTCTCATTGGGGAATATGAGGAACTTTAACACACTTTTCTGTCTGTTTCAACGCCCGGTACGGTTACAATAGAATAGCTACAATCGTCTACTAGCATTCTCAATGCAGGTACATGCAGTAGGCAGTGACCATAGTAATTATCACTAGCGCACTAGCCCTCCTTCCCCCAAGCAAGCTACATTCTTTGTACAACTCCAGTAAACGTATTTTTATTGCTAAACAATGAGCAAAATTATATTAGATTTACCAAGCACATACGTAAAGGTATGATCACAGCTCTGTGTCTTGAAGACAAATAACAGGAGTTTACGTATATAGTTATACTATTGTTACTGTCCTTGAAACAGTATCCTTGGGATATCCAAGGTCGTTAACTATAAAAACCACCCTGCCATGTGTTTTCAGCGGAACGTGTTCGACAGGAGGACAAACATGGCGGCCATTCTGACCTTCATTGTCACCGCCTGTCTCATCTCACAGTACTGCACTGCAGGTGAAGATTTCTGTCATTTGTTAGGAGGAATGCCTGTAAAGTAATACTTTGTAACGTTATACTTTGTCAAGATCAGAGCAACGACGGCGTATTTACTGTAAGATTTGATTTACTGTAAGATTCAACAAACAAACAAACAAACAAACAAACAAACAAACAAACAAACGGACAAACCAGAAAAGCAAACAAACAAACATACAAACAAATCAGAGGTACATGTTAGAACAGTGAGGCAGCGAACACATGCACAACGTCGTCAGGAAATGATCATTTTCTTTTCATTGAAAAGGCAAATGGGCCTCTCTGAGTGTGTATGTGCATTGACGTATTTGTGTGTGTGTGTGTGTGTGTGTGTGTGGGCGCGCGCGCGCGTGTATTTGTGGTATCAAGGGGTTGACATCAATCTGTTTTTGTTTTTAATCCTTTTGTGACCTGTACTTAACCCAGTGGGTATGTGTGTACAATAAAGGTCTTCATTCATTCATTTAATTCATCCATGTAAAACGCACACAGCAACCAGCGTCCACCCGGTACGCCAAGATAGCCAGAGACAGAGGATGACCTTTTACAAATTACCTCTTATTACTTTGATACCGGTAATTAGCAGAAGTAAACCAGGTTGTCATACATGTCAAACGTGATTTCGGAGGTTACTACACACACACCCGAGTTCTTGTAGATGTATTTCCTACCCAGATCATCAACATGACGTCATTTATACCGCCTCAAGGCAGGGACGAACCAAGGGACGTGGTGGGAGGGGGTGTACATGTATAATATCGAGATTACGGAAAATGACTGTACAAAACGCGTTAAAAAATGTACAGCAAATCAAACCTACAGTTGTTAAACCGGGTCGCTTCTAAAACCATGTTCTGTGTGGTTCGTCCCGGAGTTCTTTGCTGATACTTTGGGCTAAGAATTCACATCCGTTTACAGTTCAACTACCTTAAAGCCCTTGTGAAAGTCTTCCCATTGTGTAACAAAGCCCTTTTTGACATCCCAAAAATTCCACCAACATCATGTAATGTGACTGTCATGTTTAAAAATAGATCATCTTAGAGAAACTTGAAGGTAGTTCGACAAGTCACCTATGCGCATGCCCAGGTCTTTTGAATAGATACGATGGCCACACCCTCTAATTAGAATGTTCCATGACCCCTAAATGATGACAAATCTGTGGTCTGCATATTCTAAAGGTCTTGTCAGAAACACAATGAAAAAATCTGCCAATGTCCCAGCTTAGATAGATTATACAATATTAATGACTATAATGACAACCAGCTTTCTGTTGAGGGTACACCGTTGATAGATTTGCTGTTGTACGCAGAAATTTGATAAGAATGTTGGAGGTGCACTTCGGCTGAAAAGGCTGAAGTCAGGAATAATCTTAGCGCTTATTTCTTTTCCAATCGTCATATCATTCACACACGAGTTATCAGAGGCGACTGGAGAGAGTAGAGATTCGTCAAATAGACAGACAACGGGCCATGGTAGTTCGTCCGCTCAAGGACATTATAGACAGATGTCCTTGGTCCGCTAAACCAGTACAGTTTGCCGCTCTACTGTTTCCAGCCGTCTCTGAGGCCTGATAGAGGCTAACATGTCAGGTGTGACCCCCATTTGTCCCAAGTATTGACTTCAGGGCATTGTCACCGGTAAACCACTTACAGGAAAATGATGTGTTGTTAGCCGATAGATACAGGAAAAGTTCTTAAGTTCTGTTAAGTGTCCGTGGTTTATTGAAGTCCGTGGTTTGGCACACGTTTTGGTTGAACAATTCACAATTTTATATTGCTAATCTGACATTTGGAGTCAACGGGAGTTGACATCGCCATGGATAACAAGTAATAGAAAAATTCGCAGCAGTTTGGGGCACCTGGTCTTGAAATCGTCATGGATAATGTAAAAACGCCAAGAGCGGCAAAACCATAGCAGTAATAGCCAACGTTAGGGTATAGAATTTTCTTCTTACACAACCATAGGGTTTCTCACCTGCTTACGTTTCGATGTCTATCAGACACCTTCCTCAGAGCTTCTGACTGGAGTTCTGCAACTCGCCGCTATTTAACGCCAATGTAGGTGGCGCTTTTGCGGCGAGAATGCAATCCCAAACGTGGCTGAATTATTTACGGAATAGCCAACGTTATTTATGTAACGTTATTTACCAGGAGGTAAAACTAGAGCCGGGCTAACAGGTGGCTCCCCCGTCGCCTGACACTTCCGCCCAACTCTTTTCCCTTTTCCGTCAGCATCGTTTTCACTCGTACTGTTTTCCCGAAACGACGAGGCCGATATCTTGCAATCTATGTAAGCTGGAACCGGTGACGTATCAGGTCCAGTCGCAGCGCCGCCTAGCGGACAAACGTGCGCTAGCCGGGGAACATCGGGCGGGTCAGATATCACCGCAAGTATGTGCGGGGTTGACAGAAACCAATAAATCACCATTTACAAATAGGATTTTGGGTGGAAAGGCCCCAAAACTGAAAGTATTGGATTTGTCCTTTAATGTACAGATGTGTCTTCCTGAAGAATGTCTTCTCTTCTTCAGATGTAAATGAGTGTCTGACCAACAATGGCCAGTGTGACCACACCTGCACCAACACTAGAGGAAGTTTCACATGTACCTGTGATACCAACTTCCTACTAGGGCCGGATATGAGAACCTGCATTGGTAGGTGGTGTCAGCACAAAAATTAATGGTTCTAAATTCAGGTCAATCCATGGTAAGCCGAAGTGGTGGCCCTTTCCCTTCTTTTTAATGCCTAATATATGATGTTAAGGTTAGAAATTTGGATAACTTTACACCACAGTAGTTACAATCCTTGTGTGTGGAAAGTTAAAACACAAGTTGCACAATCATACAGTACAGTTTGAAATGTTTCCATGATTATGATATAAATTAATGATATTGAGTAAATATGTGTAAACTTAACATCTTGACAGCGAGGCAATGGCAATATATTGCTGAAAAGTAAACTTACACACATGTATACATGTAAACCAGAAGTGGGATTATAGTACCTTTTTATGGGTATAAATTATATATAATCCTTTTAATATTAGTATGTGAACAATTATTATAGCATCTTGTTGAACAACTGGAAGACATTAGGTAACAACTCACACAGATTTTGTGCAACTGATGTTTATTGTTTGATTTTCTTTACAGACCAGACAGCACCCATTAATATTGAACTACAGGAATCGGATATAAATTGTATTATTTCTTGGGACCCCCCACCACTACCTGGTCTCCAAATTCAAGAGTACCAAGTATGTTTAACACCACTGTTTATCTTAAATGTGCTTCTACTGTGTTAGTCTGATAGTCACACTTTTCAGACATGTTTGGGGTATCATAATTAATACAAACCTACATGTATTAATTTACAGTAACTGCTTTTATGGTAGACATTGAATTTACAGATTTGATATTTCTCAGGTACATTGTATATTTCTGATTTTGGATTGATTCTGCATGTCCCAATTTGCTTTTAAAAGTCATCTTTAAGCAGCAAATTTTAAAGAAAGGTTCTAAAATTACACATTTTGGAAAATGTCAACTCATCCCTGAATAAGGATTTCAAGCATTTCTCACTGGATTTGTCTAATGCAAGAACTAAAGTCCTAACTGGAAAATGAAAATATGAAGTCTTGTTTGAAGACAAGAAGGGCATTAAGGAGACTACAGACTTTGGAGCAATTGTTAATTTTGAGCTCTGTTTGGGAGTAACTCTCTTATATATGACATAATTATAATCTAATATTAAATATTACTATTATAATAATCATAACTGAGTATCACTTCATAGGGTAGGAAGATATTGAACCTTTATTGGATGTTCTTGCACAGATGGGCTAAATGCACAAATTTGACCAAATGTGGCATTGCATACTGGAACGCTATACTGTATTCTAATACTAAGTGCTAGGAGTCTACATGTATATATAGTACAACAGTACTATATACTACCTATCATCTACAGTACTGAGTTAGTATTATAATACCAAATGGTATGTTACAGGTGACTGCTAAAGCCAAGCTACCTGTCCAAGATGACAATGTTCATGAAAATGAGTTGGATACTGTCACCAGAAACTCAACCCTGTTGACACTTCGGGCAGAAATTTTCCAGAAGTCTTCTGTTTCACCTGTAGTTATGAGGCTGCTAAAGCCCAACTCTGTCTACCCATTCCGAGTCCGGGCCAGGTCACAGCATGGCTGGGGTGGTTACAGTAAAGAGGTCAACTGCACAGTACCACCACTGGCAGGTAAAGGTTAACTGTTTGGCTTCTCTCTGCACAAGAATTTATCAGTTAATATATACATATAACATGTAATTTGTGCAATAAGTAAAAACTGTGGTGTACAAACTAACATCCGTGTCCATAATATCACCAGGGTCCATAATATCGCCACCTTGAGAAAAAGTGTGCTTAAAGATATTTTTACTGCAACATACCCCAGGTATGTACATTTGAGGTGTGCAGGAGTGCATACCAAAGGTATGTTGCAGTAAAAATATCTTTAAGCACCCTTTTTCTCAAGGTGGCGATATTATGGACCCTGGTGATATTATGGACACGGATGTTACATGTACAACTTACAGAATTGCTTGCTGACTATCTTGTTTTAGTCACTCAGCCAGCTCAGAGGCACACTTTCAAGTTCTCATATCAACAATGCATCGTATATCAGCAGTTTGTCAATCAATCTGTCAATCTGTCAATAAAACACATTTTCTTTCAATACTAGTATATCAGGAGATCAATTGTCTTCCTAGGCTACAAGCTAACATGTCTAAACACAATGATTGTTTTTGCTCAGTGTTTCTTCTTCCTCTTCTTCCTCTTCACCAAACCAAAAAGGTCAATGACCTGATCCAGACTGTTACCATGGTAACTAGTGTTAGGTTACATCATGTTGCAATTTTATAGCAGGAGGGATTTAGACTCCTTTCTGACCATATAAATATATGAATGTGTTTGAATGTTGAGTAAGAATTTACAGAGCAGACCATATGCAATTTAAGGTACACATTTTGCAATGCATATTTTGCTTTTCAAATGATACCTTTTTTAAATTACATTTTGAATCATAAATAATTTTGACTGTCTGGTCCTGCTTATCAATTCAATAACAACATTTAGCACAGGTGGATATGACTTAGAATTTCTCTTTATTTGCACAATTTCCAGTTGTCCCTCTGGCAAGTGCTCCAGAAAGAAATAGTGAACAGGCTACAGGTGACCGAACCATCCCTGTGTGGCTGTATGGAGCTCAAACACGATACGGATCTGTGGGGTGAGTCAAAACAGCACCTTACAACTTACTGTTCCATTAGACTTTTGCTCCCAGTAATCATTGTGTACTTTTTTCTGGTATTCTCATCCCATCAAAAAATGATCAATTATACATGTACATACCTGTGGGGTAAGTTTTATACAGACTGAGTGCATATGGCTAACAATAGGGTTTTAAGACTCACTGTAAGTTCATTTACTTTGTCTGGTTTAGTCTTGTGGTCACAAGGAGGGAAAAGGAGGTTTTGTTGGACTCACATAAACTTGAGCTTGTTTGCAACTCTTCCATGATTTTGTGTTCTCTGTCCTTGTTTGTTACTTAATAAGTTCATTAAATGTACTTCTACTAGTTTTTTCTTAGTCTTTCACAGCTATTTCTCCCCATAAAACAAAGCAATGTCTTTTTTTTCCCAGGTGCTACCAGGTTGTAGTCGTTGAGCTGAAAAATGGAATGACAACTGATGACCTTCCACAGCCACAAGATCTGGAAGTGTTCAACAATTACAGCCAGGCTAATGCCTCTGGAAAAAATTACAAGGCCTATGTAGCTGCTGCACATCCTGGGTAAGTTGAAAGATATGCAGAAAATAAACTGTATATTCAAACAGGTTATGAATAGGGAAATGGGTAATTGATAGAGCAACCACAGAGTGAAGCATGAATACCAGGCTACATCTCATGAAGATATCTGTATCGGTATAGCCAGTATAATTGCCCTTAGGTGTAACACACCAGCTTTGCAGGCACGCAGCGCGGCAGCAGCTAGCTATATCACTCCGAAACGGCTTGTTACACTCAATCTTTGCACATTTAATTGCAGGAGTTGTTTAAAGCTTTCTAGTGATGAGACCCCAAATGTGCAATGAGACTTCCACACACTATCGTTCTTGGAAACTTCTTGGAGTTTTTGAACACCTCAATTCTTGGTTGATAACTCTGATATTTGAAGGCATGACTGTTTCAGGTTCTTTTCTGGGCTGGTATCAGATACTTAGTCAGTTATGATTGGGACGTCCACCAGTTTATTAGTCATTTTGTACATCATGCACAGTCTGGACATTTTTCGTCTGTCTTTCAGCAACCCCCACTGTAGTTTTCTTAAATTTTCATTTCCGTTACACCAGCACCGCTTTCATAGTTGTTCATACAGAATCTTGCAGCTTGATTCTGTACCCTTTCCAGTTTATCTTTGTCTTTCTTTGTATATGGATCCCACACTGTCGCAGCATTTTAAGGATGGATACCAGGCTAGTATGTCAATTAAAAGATTAACAATTTCTTCTGTCTTGTGTCTATCTAGAGACACTGTGGGCAGGCGGAAGACAGTCACACTTGGAGATGGGCGGCAGACCAGCTGCCAGCCTCCCCCAACAGCCTCGGGATCAAGGGTCAGACGTGCGCTGACCAATCAGGACGTGTTTGGCACCACCTTCACCAACAACCCTCTCAACCCAAGCACACCCTACACCATGACTGCCAGGGCATTCTCACCTCAAGGCAACCAACCGGTATGTACGTCATGTACTAACTTCAAATGTTGTACTCTAAATTATTTCCATTGTAAATGATACATACAGTCCCATGTATGCACTTGCTTTTTCTTTTAACCTTCTCAATAGCTTTCCTAATGTGTAATGATACATCAGCATGAAAGTTCATCTGTGTTGGTATAATTCATTATGCCTTGGCAAGAGATGTGTCCTTAGGAGTATTGTTCTTGGGTAAAAATTTGGGTCCCAATTTACTAAGTGTTGGTCTGCATGTTTAACCTTTTTGTTGTAATGATACATGTTTATTCACTGAGTGCTTCTCACTCATCCCAAGAGATTGTTGTATAATAACATGAATGTTAATCTGAGTTGCAATGGTGGATGTGAACATTAGGAGTAAGAATTACTGCATGAAAAGCGACTACTAGAAATTTCACCAATATCAAAGTTGAAGTACATTTAAATCATGAACAATTGTTGAGCAATGACTTAATTTACAATCATGTATTTCTATGTTTGTACCTGCAGCCAACCTACTCCTCCAGTGCCTACATGGCCCCCGTGACAACAGCACCCCTTGCTGGTTCGAGTTCTACAGGAACTAGCATTTTTCAATCAACAGCGGGCAAGATCGCTGCAGGGCTTATTGGTGGAGCCCTGTTCCTCTGTGCACTCATACCACTGCTGTACTTCTGCTGGAAGTATGTACATTTTCATGTGTTACTTTAATTACTACATACACTATGTGTCACTTTTGAGAACCATCAGTTAGTATTATGTAATATACCAAAATAATGACCAGATTCTCTCAAGAGACCAAGAGGCAAATTCTCTCAAAAAGTTCTCCTTGGCAAAAGAAGGTGCTCAAAGTTTGTAAGTGTGAAATTCTCCACCATTTGACCTAGTATCTTACCTGTAGAACCAGTTTACCGAAGCTAAATGCTAATATCAAATTGATGTGACTTTATTTGCAGGAAATGCGGAGGTGGTAGGAAGAAAGCCTCATTTGATGTGGAGGGAAGAATGCAGGGCAAAGGGGGAGTCTCTGGCAGGGCAGATGTTCCAGGTGTTTCAGCCAGGGCCAATGTTCCAGGTGTTTCAGGCGCAGCTGCTATTCCAGGTGTTTCAGGCAGGGTTGATGCCCCAGGTGTGCAGTCGTCGGCAGGGCTATCTCTCCATCCTGGCTCCCCTCCTGTCGTAAAAACCCCCAAGGACTCTGCCAAGACATCCTGTTTCGGGAAGAAAAAGAAGAAGACTGGTGAAGGAATAGAGGTCTACTCCCCGGCCATTGATGCTCGAGCAGGTGCTGACCTCAATGCTCCAAGTATGAACGTCAGAGGGCCAAATATCGATGCCAACGCTCCTCAACTAGAGGGAGAAGTTGATCTTCGTGGACCTAAAGCTCACATGAAGAAACCAAAGAAGTCAGGCGGTCTGAATTGTTTGAAGAAGCCAAAGAAGCCTAAAGGAGGCATAGAGATGGATACAAACATCAGGGGGCCCCAGGCGAACATTGATGCAAGGGCTGGAGGAGAGCTCAGAGGACCTCGGGCAAACATTGAAGCCCCACATGTAGAGGGAGATGTTGATCTGCATGGCCCTAACGTTCACATGAAGAAACCGAAGAAATCAGGCGGTCTGAATTGTTTGAAGAAGCCAAAGAAACCCAAAGGAGGAATAGAAATGGACGTACCTGATGTCAAAGGAAACGTTTCTGGTCCAAAAGTGCCTGATGTTGATGTCAAAGGTCCAAAGATGAACGTGAAAGGTCCTGAGATGCCAGATGTACATCTGAAAGGTCCTAAAGCTCCATATGTTGACATGGATGCTCCCAAAGTACCAACTGTAAACCTGAAATCACCTGATATTGACATTGACCATCAGTATGAAGATATGGAGTTCAATCTAGAAGGCCCTAAAGCTAAGGGTGGTTTTAAGATGCCCGATCTCAACATTGGAAAACCACAGATGCCAGATTTCAACTTAAAAGGTCCTAAAGTAAAAGGCCCAGATGTGGACATGGATGCAAACATAGATGCTGATGTTAACCTTCCTGAAGCTAAGGGCGGTTTTAAGATGCCTGGTTTTAACATTGGAAAACCAGATTTCAATCTGAAAGGTCCTAAAGTAAAGGGCCCAGATGTTGACGTAGATGCAAGTCTACCATCTGCAGACATTGATGCAGATGTTGACCTTCCTAAAGCTAAGGGTGGTTTCAAGATGCCAGACATGCCTGATTTCAACTTGCCATCTTTCAAAGGTCCTAAAGTAAAGGGCCCTGATGTAGATGTGGATGCAAGTCTACCATCTGCAGACATTGATGCTGATGTTAACCTTCCTGAAGCTAAGGGCGGTTTCAAAATGCCTGGTTTTAACATCGAAAAGCCAGATTTCAATCTAAAAGGTCCTAAGGTAAAGGGCCCTGATGTAGATGTGGATATGGATGCAGAGTTACCATCTGCAGACATAGATGCTGATGTTAACCTTCCAAAAGCTAAGGGTGGTTTCAAGATGCCAGATATAGACATGCCAGATTTCAACTTGCCATCTTTCAAAGGTCCTAAAGTAAAAGGCCCTGATGTAGATGTTGATGCAGAGTTACCATCTGCAGACATAGATGCTGATGTTAACCTTCCAAAAGCTAAGGGTGGTTTCAAGATGCCAGACATGCCAGATTTCAACTTGCCCTCTTTCAAAGGTCCTAAAGTAAAAGGCCCTGATGTAGATGTAGATGTTGATGCAGAGTTACCATCTGCAGACATAGATGCTGATGTTAACCTTCCTAAAGCCAAAGGTGGTTTTAAGATGCCTGGTTTTAACATGGGAAAACCAGACATGCCAGATTTCAATCTCAAAGGCCCCAAAGTAAAGGGTCCAGATGTTGATGTAGATGCCAGTCTACCATCTGCTGACATTGATGCTGATGTTGACCTTCCTAAAGCTAAGGGTGGTTTCAAGATGCCAGACATGCCAGATTTCAACTTGCCATCTTTCAAAGGTCCTAAAGTAAAAGGTCCAGACTTTGACGTGGATTCAGAGCTACCAAGTGGATCCATCGATGCTGACATGGACCTGCCAGAAGCCAAAGGAGGGATCAAGATGCCAGGCATGAGTTTTTCAAAGCCAGATTTAGACTTGAAGGGTCCAAGATGCCAGGTGTTAACGTGAAGGGTCCAAAGGGGAATATTGGTCTCCCTGAAGGTGGAGTGAACATGAAGGCACCTGGTATCGAAACAGAATTACCACGAGGAAAAGCAGATTTTGGCATCAAGGGACCGCATGGTCCACCGCTACATGCTCAGGGCCCGTCGTTTGACGTTCAAGGCCCCAAGGCTCCCAGCATGGATGTAAAAGGACCTCGTGTCAAGGGAGGAGTGAGTCTTGACTCGCCGAAGGTTGATGTGAAAGGAAGACCTCTAGATGCTGAAAAAGGTGGCTGCTTTGGGGGTAAGAAGAAACCAACAGCAGGTGTTGATGTAGACTTGAAGGGACCCAATATAAAGGGACCCAATCTGAAGGGACCAAAACTGAAGGGACCAAAACTCACCACAGGAGATGCCAGCTTCAGTATGGGTAAGTCTATGTGTGTGAGGTTATATTTTTAAAGGACAGTTATAGCATGAAAGCCCATCTGAACTTCAGTTTAACTCTATAGACTGTTGCTCACCTCGAATTTTTGGTCTCACATTTGTCACCCTTCTTCAGGTGTAACTCATTAAGCAAGTCACATGCCCCAAGTTGTAACAGCCTATATTGTGTTTAACAAAAGCATGTACTTATAATTCATTTGTTCTGTAATAATTGGTTTTTGAAGTCAATCAATTTGAGAAGAATTCATGTAAGTGGTTACGTACTACAGAGAAATCTGAGCCAATATAAGCACTAAATTCAGTGAGAAATCTGGAAAGCATTTGCCCTGCAGCTTCCTACAAAACTATAAACAACTAAAAACAACTATAAATACACTGAAACATATTTTTGCTTTCCCACAGACAACCCAGCCTTTGACTCAGACATTCCAAGCCAGGTTATTTCATGGGATGGAGTGAAGCTTGACCCTAAGGTGCTTGGAAAAGGAAAGTTTGGAGAGATCAGGAAAGGAACAGTTAACAAGGATGGAGCAATGAAGCCAGCAGTCATCAAGATGTTAAAAGGTAACATCTGCTTTTGGTGTTAGTTTGGTCTATTAAGATCACAATAAATGTTCCATCCATCCATCCATCCATCCATCCATCCATCCATCCATCCATCCATCCATCCATCCATCCATCCATCCATACACACACACACCCATTCACACACCCATTCATTCATCCATCCATCCATCCATCCATCCATCAACCCCTTCCTTCCTTCCTTCCTTCCTTCCTTTATTCATTAGTTCATTAATTAATTCATCCATCTAATAGTATCCATTTATTTATTCATTCATTCATTTATATATTGAACACTATTCTTCCTGCAGAGTCCATTGCTTTTGTCTGTCATTGTTAACACCTAGTAGGGTGTAGGTTAAGGTTATTACTAGTTGTTACCACTAACTCTGCTATGTTGAGCTTACTGAAAACTTCTGTATGACTGTCTCTCTCTATATCTTCCTAACCTCCATCACAGCTATCCTGATCAGGGCATTCTTATCCAGGTTTGTGTCCACTCTCTATATATATTGTTCTTGGCTTTCTATAGATTCTCTTTGCTTGAAGAAAATGGCCACAGTAGACAGGTAGTGGCAATAGACAGCCTCAGGATTCTTTGGTCAATGAAAAAAATCATCTTAAGGACCACCAACAAATGTTCACTAAAGTGGCTGCTTAGTCAAAGGCAGTCACTGGTACAGGTTTGATTGTATACACACACATGTGCATACATAGACACACACACACACACACACACAACCATACATGTACAAACACATAACGTTACACATACACATAAAACAAGATTCTCCATATCAGTTTTTTCTTGCTGCACCTTGCACAGCCTCTGCCCCAGAGAAGGATCGTAATGACTTCATCAGTGAGCTGGATGAGATGACCAGAGTGGGAGACCACCCCAACCTCATCAACCTGATCGGGGCAGGCCAGCATGATGGTGAGGGTTGGTGTAAGATTATAAGCCAATGGAACATGGATAAAAGATATAGGCTAAGCTTTATTTAACAGGGCTTTCCCAATAGCAAAATGATGTACACATTGTACACAATGTATAATGATCAGGTGCTTTGGATGGCAAAATTTCATTGGAAATGGAGCAAGTTTTGATGTTCAATCCAAGCAAATTTACCTGAATTTGAAAATTAATATCAGGTGGTGCTGAGGTTTTTATAATTCTATTCAATCAGCTTACAGATAGAGCAGTAGAATGTACTGTAGAATCTAAGGCATGTACTTGTCAGGTGTTGTATTTCCAGGAGGATCATTAAGCTATTCTGCAATGGAACTTTTGAATATAGATATTTCCAACCATAGTTAAGAATAAAACAGAGTCAGGCTCTGCATCTGTCATGAAACCTGTTAATCTTTTCCTCCCTGCTTGTAACCAGGAAACATGTTCATGGCCCTTGAGCTGGCTAACCAGGGCACCCTGCGGAGTTACCTGCGGGACAGCCGGCTGCCCAGTGATGGTCAGATGTCCACCCTGTCCAGTCAGCAGCTGCTACAGTTCTCCAAGGACGTGGCTGAGGGAATGCAGCAGATATCTAGAAAAGGGGTCAGGCACATCTTCATCCAAATTAAAACTTATTAATAAGTTCTTCTACCATAGAAAAATGGTTCAGAACCAAACTTATTTTTGGTTTTTCTGACTTGTATTTATGTGACATATATCATACAAATTCTTCCAGAAGTGCTCTATGTCTATAGTTACCGGTATGCTGTTTAGAAACGAACCCTCTGGCATCTTCCTTCTATACAAACATGTACTAAGGAAAGAGTCAGTCTGTTTTTTTTTTCAATTTCACGATTCTGTGTTGATTAACCAATTGTGCACAAAGTTCTCACAATGACTCAACATAATCTGCCAACACTGGTCATGAATTGGGTCTTACCCCAAATTTTTGGCTGACTCCTTTAACCTCGTTCATGGAATGGACCCGTTGACTCTTGAAACATGACGTCAGAGACACGTGACCTTAGTAGCGGGTCATACATGCTAGATAACTTGGGTTGCCCCCTGTCTCTGTACAGGGCAGATCTGTGAGACCTACGGTAGACTGCCTCCTGCCCCTCTTGCAAAGAAGTCTGATTCCGAAGAGGATGATTTATTGCTTTCTTTTCTTATTTCTGCAGATCATCCACAGAGATTTGTCTGCCAAGAATGTTCTTGTGATGGAGGAGGGCAGCAGACCAGTCTGTAAAGTGTCTGACTACGGACTGCCCAGGATGGTCAAGGCAGAGAAGGTGACAAAAACTCAGTTACTTGTACAGTACTAAGTAGTTACATGTACATGTACTCTAATTGATGTTCACAGCTAGGTATACTGTTATGTCTCAGGATGATGATGTATGTGACTTTTATGACATGTTTTGAATGATATATATAATGGAAAAGAGATTTAGATGCTTTCAGCTACATGTACTAATAATATTGGGATTGAAGTATGAGGTATCTTTTCCTTCTGAATGAATCATACTAAGTCTTATAGATACATCTTCAAGTAATGTAATTGAAAATGTCTTATGTCTTCATTTATGCAATAATAAATACATCATCCTGTATTTTTACTTTGTTTTTTTCAGAGACGTGTCCCAAATCGGTGGATGGCTCCAGAGTCGTTGACAAACAACACCTACACCACCAAGACTGATGTGTATGTTAGATGTTTTTAAAATTCAGACTCTTATATTATTGTAAATTATATCTTAATTGTTGTTGATTTAAACATTTCTCTACTGACTTATAAAAGACTCAGTATAAAACAGCAATGCCAATATGCTAAAAAGCACAGATACCCACTTTTTACCTCTTTAATGGTGTTCAAGCAATGAGTAAATATGTCTTATATTCCAACACCGTAAGTGTACCCTAAACTGCCATTTCTGTTACAGATGGTCATATGGGGTTGTCCTTTGGGAGATCACAACACTGGGTAAGTGGACAGACAGAAAGCATGCTAGACTAAGTATAATAAAGCCCCAAGAAGGCAGGTAACTTCATTAATAGGTTACAAAAACATAAAGGCAGATGGAATGGATGCTAAACTTGGTTGTAGCTTACAAGGAAATTGTAACTGCACAGTACTGCTACTGTAATTTAAAATGATGCTGATTTGGTGGCAATTCACTGAAGTCTGACCTTCAGACATTTGTCTGCCTGTTTCAGGAGGAACTCCCTACAGTGAGCTGGAGAGTGAGGAGTTGACCAGCATGATCCCTGCTGGCTACAAGTTAAAACAGCCAGACAACTGCCATGATCATATGTAAGTCTACAAAGCTTTTTACTAACATACAGGCTACAGAGAGAGCTGTATACGATCATGTATTGTACTTTGGCAAAGAAAAATGTCATTTGTAATAAGTATCAGCTTTTTATGAAACTGTCCTTTTTTTAAGAAGTTGAACCATTTCCTGTGCAGGTACATCCTGATGAGGCAGTGTTTCCGTGACGACCCTGAGACACGCCCGACCTTCCCCCAGCTGGCCGAGACCCTGAAGGAAATGGAGGCCAACAGCAATGAAGTGGGGACATGTGACACTTTCTTAACCCTCTTCGCTCCTGTTGAAGCTTTAAGGTTCCGACAAACTGCCTCCAACCACTTCTATCTTTGGCCATCCATTTGATTGATGACAGAAGGAAAACTTGTTTTTGCTCTGTTTCTTCTTCTTCCTCTTCTTCTTCTCCAAACAAATAAGGTCAATGACCAGGACCAAATATCTGTCACCATGGTAACTGGTGTTGGGTTACATCATGTTGCAATTTTATAGCGGGAGGGATTTAGACTCCTGTCACCATATCATTGTGTTTGAGTGAGAAATGCAGAGTAGACAATATGTGAAGGTAAACATTATGCATTTTCTTTGCAAATTTTACCTTCCTAGGTTAGGTCTTTCTTGCTGTCATCTCCTATTCCATTGCCCTTCTCCATATCCCTGAAGGTGTCTTTTTCACTTCCCTACAGGAGTCCATCTAAAGGCATTATGCATAGATGCCTGTTTTTGTTCATATGCTAAGGATATGCCATAGCCATAATTTGTTAAATGTTTGTGTTAAGAAAAAAGGTTTCTTCTTCAGTTAGAGTGTGTGTTTTACTTCTTCCCTCAGATTTACATCGATGTCCAGGCAGAAGATGGTTTTGAGTATGAGCCAGCAGAACCGCATAAGGATGACGACTAGACAGCTTCACAAGCCATGCCTGGAGGATTCCACCTGTTAACTTATCCACAGCACCTCCTGGTGACTATTTACTGCATTGCATGAACCATGACCTTCAGAGACTTCCAGAAAATTATTAAAGAAGACAGGTGGTTGATATAGACAGGAATATTATTGCTTAGGTTTATTGCTCAGCTATGATGTAAAAACTCCTACAAGTGCTTTCATAATATGTTAGAGGCACATAAGATGAGTTAGAAGGAATTGGTAGATATCCCTAAATTCCAGATATTGCTGAGGCATGTAATTAATCATGTAATATCATTATTTAGTCTGGTTTATAAGTAGAGACATATTTATACATGTAACGTTATTCATAAGATGAGTTTGGAATTTGGTGATTAATACAAAATTGTCTATAGTGTATAAGTTTGCATCTAGATTATCTATGCACAAAACAACTTGAAATTACATGTATAATTCATATCTATTCAGAATCATGCCATGTATTAAAATGTGCCAATGCTTGGTCATCAGCATAATTATGGTCTGTCTTTAGATTTCAACATGACAGTCAACATTTCTGATGTTTCTGTACTTATTTTGATAATTGTAACAGGTACATTGAAAGTGCACTGCGAAATAGGGGAGAAAGAATTTTGCTTCACAATAATGATATTATATACAATGTATGGTATAGTACAAACTATTTTGAAATACTTAAGATCATGAAAGCTATAGTTAACTGCATATATATTAATGAAGAAATTAGAAAGATAAGTATGGAAATACAGTACATTTTAATTATACATATCTTAATTGTAGTACATACTTTTTTAGACAGATAGTATAATGTATATATACATGTATCGAATGACTAAATAATAGTACATTGAAAAACTCACTATCTGAATGGGGTTAAAGGTGATAGTAAAGTTTGTGTCAGTTTTCATTATATGTAGAACATGATGAGCTCAGTGTTTTTCAATAGGCTACAACTTCTTTTTGGCCAAGTTGTATTATCTTAGCTACTATTCTATTAGTTGATTTGGATATCTATGAAGTGGTGCTACAGCTAACATTACGTTAATTAATGTAAAATTGTACTAATTTGCTGTAGTTGAAAACTTTTGGCAAGATATCTGGGTATCAACTAATGTTCATCAAGTTCTAATACATATTTGTTTAATTGTATCATCTCTGTATTTTATTTGGTTGGAAACATTCAATATATTCAACTAGTGTATGAAATTTGTGAAGATAGAGAAAAGTAGAATGTAACAGTGTCTTACTTAGCAGGCCGTTATAAATGGTAATTTTGCAGACATGATTGTTTTATTGGCTTTGTAAACAATGAAATGTAGACAAGAAAGCTCTATTTTTAGCCGCTCGTACAAGCCTTTCTATAAATGTTCGTCTCAAAATGAATAGATACAAGACTAAAACGGTTCTTGCCTTCAACATTCGTGATATGAAGGCAGTCGGGGAGAGTTTCAAGGCCAAGAACAAGAGCAGTAAAGACCTAGTGTAAAACCCCCATAAGAGCCCATCTCGTTTCCCAACTCGCCAAATGCCGAAACCCGAGATACGGTTCTCGCTTGCTCAGGGGCTCGAAAACGGGGGTGTGATAGGGGATGAATATCCGCTTTTTCAAATTTAGAAAAATGCAACTTTTGACATTTCTGGGCCTCCTTGTTTTCAGAGTATACTTTTTGAGGTCTCTATTCTATTCCTACTTATTACCTTCCATCAAATTTGCTTCATTCTCGAGATATGCGTCAAAACGTGATTGTTCGATCAGCTGATCGCTTGCAGAATCCGTCATCGTCTTTGCAGAAGTGGACTTTTCGCTGTCGAAGACATTACCATATGAATGAAAGCCAAGCAGAGAGAGGGAATACCGTAGCTTTTGCTCACGTGGATTATCATATATTAAGGCCATGTTCATTTGATTACATGGATGACATCCGCGCGCGCATGAATTTTCGTCTTTTAAAAAAAAAATCAGTTTTCGACCATACTGTAAATCGTACAAAGCAGCTGCAAAATGAGCAAATATATGCCGCAAACTGGAAAAAAATGGAAAACGATACATATGTCGCAGAATGCTAAAATCCATTCTATTAAAAAGAAAAGAAAAAAATGTGAAGGAAAGAAAATTAAGAGTCTATTATTCACCATGCCAATAAAATATTGCTTTGTGTGTTTAGTCATTTGTTCAACCTTCATGACCACTTATATTTCAGAATAAAGGCAACTTTTTTTTATTCGCACGATCACATCAGTTTTGGGGTTCCCAGTGGATGTCATCCATATAATCAAATCAACCCGGCCTAACTTAATTATCTAATTGAGAAAATGCAAATTCTGGTGATTCCGTATCAGGTGGTAAGACCACGCTGCTGCTCAGAGCAAGATGGCAAGTCACGGTGCTTGGACAGGGAAGAACTCGGTGGTTAAAATTCGTCTTTTACAAGACGAGCTACGTCCGCTTAAGGTGAGTCGCATTTAACATTGTCCTGTATGTTCTTGAATTTGGGCCGAACTCGTTTCAATTCGTTGGGGTCGTGTGGCGCAACGGCAGAGCGTTGAACTCAGAACCATGAGGTCCAGGGTTCGAACCCAGCCATGTCACCATCTTGTGCCTTTGGGAAAGGCAGTTTACACGCCTTTCATGGATGGAGGCCTGTCGAACCCCATCTCGTATTAGCCACAAAAAGGCAGCAGTATCTTTAGGTAGTTGAAGGTGGCTGCCTCACAATGAAAGAAGAAAAAGGAAGAGATGAAATGAAATGAAGCTAAAACGCAGAATGGCGTAAATTATTTGCGCCGGTGACGATTCCCTGTGTTTAAACCTGCCTATTAGTGAAGTCGCCGTTCGGGGACATGACTACATTAGATACGCTCGTTTCTTCCTCTGTTTTCTGAATTTTTTTACTGATTTATATGCATTATGTAAGTCATCTTTTCCCATAATGTTCTGTCAATATGAGAATTGTGCTTGAATGCTGTTGAACTAATGTTTGAAATAATGCGGCATTCTGTGTGTAAATGTTGGTGACTCACGGTTCTGAGGTATTTTATGTGAGATGTACTTTGATTTTTCCATGGTCATGTTATGTTTTCCTAATAATATGTTGACTTTTGATTGAATGTTGACTGCAATTTTGCTGTGCTCTTTCCCGGGTTTGCGGAAAAATCTGTCCACCTTTCAAGCCAGGCTACCTGATGAGGATATGAATGGGGGGGATCTGAGTAGCATGACGTGCTAGCCTGGCCTGGTGGACTGGCCTGAAAGGTGGACAGGTTTTTCCGCAAACCTCTTTCCCCACTCAGAATTTGCTGTTACCCCCGACCCAAAGCAGGATTTAGAATGATGTATGATGCTCTGTTAATACTATTATTTGGCCTGTGATCTTTCTGAATGTGTATCTCTTTTACACCCTAGGCTTGAGATGCTGCTAATGTATAGCTGACATTGTGGGACCTGTCTCCTGTGTGTGCTGTGGGACCTGTCAGCTATCCTGTGTACCTGTCACATTCTAGGACTATTATTCCAGGAGGATCTACCTGTTTCTGAAGGACCTGTTACCTGTCACTTATCTACAAGAGAAGAGAACATCGGACTTGACTGTGAGTTGGCTTTTATTTATAAACTCTTTCACAAATGGGGTCTGCATGCCGCAATGCGTAACCAGCCATTTCAGTAGGTTTGCATAATGGAAGTCGGGTCAATCTATTCACCATTAAACTCTCATCTATGTGATAAAACGTCCGGCCAGTACAAGTGAACCATAATACGTGGCTGTTGCTTAATTGCAGCATTCTTCACCTTGCCATTTCAATTTTGCATAATTTGATGTCGAACAACGATTTTGATATCAAATGTAATCTACGTGAAAACAAGCTTAATGTAAATCGGGGGCGCTGCCTTACAGAAATTAGCATGCGAAGCGTGATCGGGACTTCCCATGCAGACCCTTAAAATGACAATGAAAGATGTTGGAAAGGGCATAGATGTATTTGCGATCCTCTGAATTTTTCATTCTACATATACATTTAATGCCATTGTTGAAGCTAGGCCCTAACTGCTATTTGTTGTCATTTCTGAAAGAGTTCACATTCCAAACTAATATTTAGTTTAAGGTTGTGACTAATCTTTTATTACAAATATGACGGAGAACACAATGCATTTTCCTATTTAGGAAAGCACTTGTTATGATTGTCTGTTGTTTCAATCTGTATAGAAATGGGATATATTTTCAACAGCATTTGTGATCAAACTGTTTTCCCTGATATCCTCTTTATCATGATATACAGGCTTCAGTGTACTATATTCTGTATATACATGTACTAAAATACATGAATACCTCGCTTTTCTATGGGTGTGCTGTTGTGTCAAACAAAACGTCGTTTAAAGTATTGAGGCCACAACTGCAATACTTAATACATTGAATTGATGGTGAGTTCAGCACCAAGGAGAGGTCCACACTAAGGCCGCACAACACAGTATATATGGGCGAACCCCTAAAAAGTAGTCCGGGCACAAAGTAGTGCTGCACAATACTAGAGAAGGGTGCAGAGATTGTTTTGTGCATGGCATCGAGATGGAACCTGTGGTAAATGTTAGAGGAATACGTCAGTTTTGAGACTGTAAAAGTTGAATTATGTGCGTGTTCAGTCGGCGTAGATTTGCGCTTGGATACTTGTCCCGCCGCTGTGCGTCGGCTACAGCTCCATGACCTTTGCAGTGGAGACTGGGAACGAAAATGGCGACTGCCATGGAAAAAGACTCGTTCTTGCGAGGTAAGGCAACAAAGTAGCTCCTTGAATGTACATGTTTGTACTTCCAACAAACCTGTAGCAACAGTCTACGTTATAATTCGTTTGTAGAAGTTTGCGTTTTAATTTAAAGGGTCGGACTACAAACCCCTCGGGCTCAACTCCCCCATAGCGGTAATTTAGATAGGCGGGCGAAGGGCTCTTGGCTGCCGAAGGAAAACGGCTAACGGCCCGATACTAGTTTCGCATCCAGGGTATAAAGATACATGTTTGTACTTCCAACAAACCTGTAGCAACAGACCACGTTATAATTCGTCATTTTAACCGTTTTATTCTGCAGAAATTTGCGTTTTGTGGAACGATATGTCGCACCAAGGAGTTTCCATTTCCTTCGCCGCACACAAATTATTGTGGGACATGTTGTATTTGAGTATATTTAATATCAGGATTCCATTCGTTGTTGTTGTCTTGGCCTTTTTTGCTGGTATGTAAGAACAACAACACTGTTCATATTGTTCTAATGTAGGCAAATTTGTGTGTTCTTCATATAGCAATTTGAAGAATGTTCAAACTTTTTGGCCTTTCCAACTTTGAAAGTCAAAGTTTATTGCACAATGATTGCCACGGGTACAATGTATGGCAAATGATAAAGTTACTAGTTAGTATGAGTCTATATATATGGTCAGCAGTTACTGTGTTTGACAGAGTGTCATAACTACTGGCTAGAAAATGCCTATGCAGATCCAATAAGTAAGTTTTCTTCAGAATTATACTTCATATACTTTTCTATATTCACCTGTACCTGGTTGCTTGTTGCGTTGTACTGATTATCCTGTATCATGCATAGAATGGTACATCCTGATGTTCCTGTCCTGACTGGGAGAAACCTGTGATGACGGGCGACTTCTTGAAGACACAGAGCAGTGAAGAGTTTGTACAGGTGAGACAATACTTCCAATGTTACATTTTTTTTCGCAGCTATGTTAAAACTCAGAGGCATAACACATGTACTACCAGTCGTCACAAAAATTTCCCAAGTTTCTACAGCCATTCCAGCAAATGGAAGTTCCATTGATTTTATTGTTATGGTCAGTTAAATAAGTGTTGTCTTGAGATGCCCTTAGAACCATATACTAATGATCAGGATTCTTTCATATGGTTAGGTGTGCCCTGATGTTCCTGTCCTGCCTGGGAGAAACTCGTGATGACAGAAGACTTTGGTCCAATGCAGACCAGATGACCTGAAGACACTGAGGGAAATGTCAGATGAAGATTTGAAGAATGCAGTTTTCCTTGGAGACACCGAGGGAGCCGAATAGTTTTCCCAAGTAAGCACAACTGTTAATAATGCCCACTTTCTTGAGAAATGTAAACACGGAATCAATCAATCAAATGAATGAACAGTTAGTTAATAGTTCAGCTTGAATATTCTATGGCATGAAAATTTTATGATGACTTATGAACGAATGTCACAATGGACATGCCTCAAACTGCATTGAATCTCAGTAAGATAGCCAATTTGAAAGTTTCTGTGTAGAACATGTATTCTAACGTTACATATGCCGCTTCATGCCATTTTTAACTTCTTGGTGAAAACTTACGAGATAACTATATCTAATTCATCATGTGCCCAGTGGCTCTGAGAAAAGCTATAAATTCCCTGAAGCATCAGGGCGGTGCAATTACAGCTCCAGTTTGCATATTTTAGCATTTTGTTATTTCTTATCAATCAGAATATTGTGGAAAAATGTCAAGATATATCATGAGGCAACTGTTGGTTATTTGAGTAAATGACTAGCTAGTACTGCTACTGTGCACTTGTCAATATTTCTGGGATGAGGCTAAGGCCACAGCAAGTAATTTTAATGGATGACATCAGCCTAGCGTATTAATTTTTGCCTGATTTTGGAGAAAAAAAAGGAATTTAGTTGACTTCTGACAGTGGTCATCATGCCAAAAATGGGCAAAGATGTCTGTTGCCATGCCAGAAGGTGGATGGCAGATAACTATGAAGCTTGGAGACAAGACAAGGCTCTGATTTAATGTTTTGTTTCTTACTTTGATGCAGTGATGCTGGCTGTATATATGTGATGTTCCCACTGAATAAAAACCATTTGTACAATGATTGAGTCAAAATTTTAAAATGTACGAACCTTGTTTTTTTTTTTAAGTTTCTACAGCCACTCCAGCAAATGGAAGTTCCATTGATTTTATTGTTATGGTCAGTTAAAGTGTTGTCTTGAGATGCCCTTAGAACCCTATACTAATGATTCTTCCGTATGGTTAGGTGTGTCCTGATGTTCCAGTCCTGCCTGGGAGAAACCTGTGATGATGGGTGACTTCTGTCCAAACGAGATGCAACGAGGGCTCATGCTCAGCAAAACAGTGAAGAGTTTGTACAGGTGAGACAATGCTTTGAAACTTACATGTTACATTTTTTCTCAGCTGTGTTAAAACTCAGAGGCATATAACACACGTCATTTGCTTAAAAGATGACAGTAAAACTGTTGACTTCAATTTATAAAACATCGGATTGATAAATGGGAGCACAATCTGCACATGGCCACAGCAAAAAAAGTCATATTCGTGCGACAGCCCCAGAATGGTCATTCGCTAAAAAGATGCTACCGTTAAAAAGTGATTTCACAGGTAAAAACTAAAAGATACTGTAGATAGACTGTTAGAGAGGTTGAGTTGACATGTTATGTAAAGGCTTTCTACTTGAACTGTACAAGCCCGCATTCAAGTTACAGTACTTCGGGCAGATAGTTTTCAGTGTTAGTTTGAAAATTTGGGCAGGTTTTGAAATAGCTCATACCGTTAAATCTTGTCTGAAAGAACTTATGGCAAGGATGTTGAGTTGCCATTTGCCCCTAAAAGACGCTCCTGGTTAAAGTCAGTTCACAGGTAAAAACTAAAACAAGATACAGTAGATAGATAGTGAGGCTCAGGTTTTAAAATAGCTGAAACCGTTAAATCTACTGAAAGAACCTACGACGGAATAATGGGGTCTAGTTTTGCTCTGGTGCTTCTGAGCTTTGATTCAAAGGCCAAAAGCTGTTTTCAACGCACTGACTTTTGTTTCTCTGTCTTAATTTAAAGATGACGTTGTGGATGATCCGGAGACCGGACTATATCAGGATGATATCAGATCTCAACCTGCATGAAAGAAGATGGGGAGGTGTGAGTATGTTTTTTTATTAACACAAGACAACACTCCATATGCACACACTTGCACTCACATTTCCCTTTTTTCGTGAGGAGCCATTTAACCGTTAATTGTAGCCGGCGACTTCAATTCCACAACAAGCAACACTGAAAAATTCTTCATATTGTATAGTTGAATGCCAAATTGTCCCTTTAGACTTTTGTACTTAAATTCTCCCCCAAAAAAACTTTGTATCTCAGCCGGCTGCATCATTTCCATGTTGTTACCCTCTTCGTATTGTACGACTGCCAAATCGCCCCCAAAATTGTCGCTTTAGACCTTTCTTTTTACACTTCAATTCATCCGCAAAAAACTGCCAAATTGCCCCCAAAATTGTCGCTTTAGACCTTTCTTTACACTTCCATTCTCCTGCAAAAAAAACTGCCAAATTGCCCTAAAACTGTCGCTTTTGACCTTTCTTTTTACACTTCAATTCACCCACAAAAAACTGCCAAATTGCCCTAAAACTGTCTCTTTAGACCTTTCTTTTTACACTTCAATTCACCCGCAAAAAACTGCCAAATTGCCCCCAAAATTGTCGCTTTAGACCTTTCTTTACACTTCCATTCTCCCGCAAAAAAAGACTGCCAAATTGCTAAAACTGTCGCTTTAG
>NW_017804464.1:2443053-2443175 GCF_001625305.1 Branchiostoma belcheri
TTCCTTGTTAAGTCCACTTTCCTGCCAAAAAAAAAGTAATTGGCACCCTCACCTGGTTAATTAATTGGATTAAGTTTTCCCGCCAAAAAACTTAGTATATGGAGCACTCTAACCTTGAACTT